>NC_067246.2:62491463-62794493 GCF_019359855.2 Lolium perenne
TCTTTATTTTATTGCATTGTTGTGCCAAGTAAAGTCTTTGATAGTAAGGTTCATACTAGATTTGGATTACTGCGCAGAAACATATTTCTTGCTGTCACGAATTTGAGCAGTAGTCTCTGTAGGTAACTCAGAAAAATCTTCCAATTTACGTGAGTAATCCTCAGATATGTACGCAACTTTCATTCAATTTGAGCATTTTCATTTGAGCAAGTCTGTTGCACCTAAAAAATTCGTCTTTACGGACTGTTCTGTTTTGACAGATTCTGCCTTTTATTTCGCATTGCCTGTTTTGCTATGTTTGATGGATTTCTTTATTCCATTAACTTTCAGTAGCTTTGTGCAATGTCCAGAAGTGTTACGAATGATTATGTCACCTCTGAACATGTGAATTTTGATTATGCACTAACCCTCTAATGAGTTTGTTTTGAGTTTGGTGTGGAGGAAGTTTTCAAGGATCAAGAGAGGAGGATGATACAATATGATCAAGGAGAGTGAAAGCTCTAAGCTTGGGGATGCCCCGGTGGTTCATCCCTGCATATTTCAAGAAGACTCAAGCATCTAAGTTTGGGGATGCCCAAGGCATCCCCTTCTTCATCGACAACATTATCAGGTTTCTTCTATTGAAACTATATTTTTATTCCATCACATCTTATGTACTTTACTTGGAGCGTCTGTTTGTTTTTATTTTGTTTTGTCTGAATAAATGCTTGTGTGGGAGAGAGACACGCTCCGCTGGTTCATATGAACACATGTGTTCTTAGCTTTTAATGTTCATGGCGAAGGTTAAAACTGCTTCATTAATTGTTATATGGTTGGAAACAGAAAATGCTACATGTGGTAATTGGTATGATGTCTTGAATAATTTGATACTTGGCAATTGTTGTGCTCATGATTAAGCTCTTGCATCATATACTTTGCACCTATTAGTGAAGAAATACATAGAGCTTGCTAAAATTTGGTTTGCATGATTGGTCTCTCTAAGGTCTAGATATTTTCTAGTAAGGGTTTGAACAACAAGGAAGACAGTGTAGAGTCTTATAATGCTTGCAATATGTTTTTATGTGAGTTTTGCTATACCGGTTCATACTTGTGTTTGCTTCAAATAACCTTGCTAGCCTAAGCCTTGTATTGAGAGGGATTACTTCTCGTGCATCCATATCCTTGAGCCAATAACTATGCCACTTGTGTCCACCATACCTACCTACTACATGGTATTTCTCTGCCATTCCAAAGTAAATTGCTTGAGTGCTAACTTTAAATTTCTATTATTTGTCTTTGCAATATATAGCTCATGGGACAAATAGCCTAAAAACTATTGTGGTATTGAATATGTACTTATGTATCTTATTTCTTATTAAGTTGCTTGTTGTGCGATAACCATGTTCCTGGGGACGCCATCAACTACCCTTTGTTGAATATCATGTGAGTTGCTATGCATGTTCGTCTTGTGTGAAGTAAGGGCGATTTACCATGAGTTGAATGGTTTGAGCATGCATATTGTTAGAGAAGAACATTGGGCCACTAACTAAAGCCATGATCCATGGTGGAAGTTTCAGTTTGGACAACAATCCTCAACCTCTTATGAGAATATTATCTGTTGTTGAATGCTTATGCATTAAAGAGGAGTCCATTATCTGTTGTCTATGTTGTCCCGGTATGGATGTCTAAGTTGAGAATAATCAAAAGCGAGAAATCCAATGCGAGCTTTCTCCTTAGACCTATGTACAGGCGGCATAGAGGTACCCCTTTGTGATACTTGGTTAAAACATATGTATTGCAATGATAATCCAGGTAATCCGAGCTAATTAGGACAAGGTGCGGGCACTATTGGTATACTATGCATGAGGCTTGCAACTTGTAGGATATCTTATACATAATACATATGCTTTATTACTACCGTTGACAAAATTGTTTCTTGTTTTCAAAATAAAAGCTCTAGCACAAATATAGCAATCCATGCTTCCCTCTTCGAAGGGCCATTCTTTTACTTTTATGTTGAGTCAGTTTATCCACTTCCTTCCATCTTAGAAACAAACACTTGTGTCAACTGTGCATTGATTCTTACATACTTGCATGTTTGCATTCATCATATTACTTTGCATTGACAACTATCCATGAGATATACATGTTGAAAGTTGAAAGCAACCGCTGAAACTTAAATCTTCCTTTGTGTTGCTTCAATGTCTTTACTTTGAATTTATTGCTTTATGAGTTAACTTTTATGCAAGACTTATTGATGCTTGTCTTGAAAGTACTATTCATGAAAAGTCTTTGCTATATGATTCAGTTGTTTAATCATTGTCTTTACCATTTCTTTGAATCGCTGCATTCATCTCATATGCTTTACAATAGTATGATCAAGATTATGTTGGTAGCATGTCACTTCAGAAATTATCTTTGTTATCGTTTACCTACTCGAGGACGAGTAGGAACTAAGCTTGGGGATGCTGATACGTCTCTAACGTATCGATAATTTCTTATGTTCCATGCTTGTTTTATGACAATACCTACATGTTTTATACATACTTTATGTCATTATTATGCATTTTCCGGAACTAACCTATTGACAAGATGCCGAAGTGCCAGTTCCTGTTTTCTGCTGTTTTTGGTTTCAGAAATCCTAGTAAGGAAATATTCTCGGAATTGGACGAAATCAACGCCCAGCATCTTATAATTCCACGAAGCTTCCAGAACACCCGAGAGGGACCAGAGGAGGGCCACAGGGGGGCCACACATGTGGCTGGGGCGGCCAAGAGGGGGGCCGCGCCCCCCTATTGTGTGGTGGCTCCGTAACCCCTCAGACTCCGCCTCTTAGCCTATAAGAAGCCCCCTGAACTAAATCTTCGAAACGAATAAGCCACGGTACGAGAAACCTTCCAGAGCCGCCGCCATCGCGAAGCCAAGATCTAGGGGACAGAAGTCTCTGTTCCAGCACGCTGCCGGGACGGGGAAGTGCCCCCGGAAGGCATCTCCATCGACATCACCGCCATCTTCATCACCGCTGCTGTCTCCCATGAGGAGGGAGTAGTTCTCTCTCGAGGCTAAGGGCTGTACCGGTAGCTATGTGGTTAATCTCTCTCCCATGTACTTCAATACAATGATCTCATGAGCTGCCTTACATGATTGAGATTCATATGAGCTTTGTATCACTATTAATCTATGTGCTACTCTAGTGATGTTATTAAAGTACTCTATTCCTCCTTCATGATGTAATGGTGACAGTGTGTGCATCATGTAGTACTTGGCGTAGTTTATGATTGTGATCTCTTGTAGATTATGAAGTTAACTATTACTATGATGGTATTAATGTGATCTATTCCTCCTTTCATAGTGTGATGGTGACAGTGTGCATGCTATGTTAGTACTTGGTATAGTTGTGTTGATCTATCATGCACTCTAAGGTTAATTAAATATGAATATCGAATGTTGTGGAGCTTGTTAACTCCGGCATTGAGGTGCTCTTGTAGCCCTACACAATTAGTGGTGTTCATCATCCAACAAGAGAGTGTAGAGTGGTTTTATTATGTGATCAATGTTGAGAGTGTCCACTAGTGAAAGTATGATCCCTAGGCCTTGTTTCCAAATACTGCAATCATCGCTTATTTACTGTTCTACTGCATCTTTACTTCTGAAATATTACCACCATCAACTGCACGCCAGCAAGCTATTTTCTGGCGCCATTACTACTGCTCATATTCATTCATACCACTTGTATTTCACTATCTCTTCGCCGAACTAGTGCACCTATACATCTGACAAGTGTATTAGGTGTGTTGGGGACACAAGAGACTTCTTGTATCGTGATTGCAGGGTTGCTTGAGAGGGATATCTTTGACCTCTTCCTCCCTGAGTTCGATAAACCTTGGGTGATCCACTTAAGGGAAAACTTGCTGCTGTTCTACAAACCTCTGCTCTTGGAGGCCCAACACTGTCTACAGGAAAAGAAGCGGGAGTAGACATCAACCATCATTATGAAACTTGGTCTCAAAGTAGCTAATTACCCACTGTTGGAGCACTGCATTGTCCGCATAGTTGAGGTAACTACGAAAGATATCTTGATCTGGCTTTGATAGATGGGTTACAATCTCAAGTTTATCCTTAGCTGCGATGGTAAGGGAATTTATTCGCTTCCAACGATTTGCATAAGGATCTGTGGGTGGCATTGGTTGCACAGGAATAACAGGAGTTGTATCATCATTAGATACCTTGTCTTTGTTGTTTGCTTTGCCCTTGGTTGGATTCTTGGAAGGTGATGATGTCACTCACTTGCGCTTCTTGGTTAAAGGATTGCCATCCAACTCAACTTTAGGACTGAGGCGGCCAATGATATCTGAGTCAGCTTCATCGCTGTCCACTGGGATTGGATAACCTTCATGTTCCAGCACATCCTCATTGTCATCATTACCATCATCAACATTGACAGTGGTTTGGTCAATTGCAAGTGAGCCATCAGCTTGGGATTGGTCGGAGAACAACTCTTCCAATTCATGGAAGAACCTGATGGGTCTAGTAAGATAATTGATTGTTGTTTTCTGTCACAAGGTAAGGCACCACAGGTGTAAGATATTGTGTGATAAATAGAAAACATGAGAAGCTACACATATAAAGAAAAAAGATTTCAAGCCATAGCATCAACACTTACACTGAGATGTTGCTTTTCTGACTCACAAAGTGTAAATTTGCAAGTGCTAGCCTCAAAGCCATTGCCACTATTGTTCATGGCTCGTTGCACCCAGCTCCATTTCTCCTTGTATGAACGATAATGTCGATCCACTTGGTTTTGAGTGGCTCCAAGAGAAAACTTGCCATTTAGAGCATCAGCACACTGCAAGTGGTGTTGTTTCTTGAACTTGAAAGTTGCTGGTTTGTCCCTGCGAAGATCAATATACCAGTCCAACATGAACTTTGTAGCTTCATCAGTCCAGGTGATGTACTTATCACAAGAGTTGCAGTCCTCCTCACTCTTGACAGCAAGCTTATGCTTCCCCATGATCTACAGATTGGTACTACAAACATAATATCGTAGGACAGAAATAAAAAATAACCAAGGAATCTAAAATAAGAGACTTAAATAACTAGAACAATCTTAGAAGGATAAAACAAGTTACATAAGTCTATTACAATCAGCTTCAGACTACAAATATTTGCATTGGGATACATCTAAAGCACTAATCCCTCGCACAGAGGTTACATCAAAAGCACTAATCCTCTCATGGAGATACAACAAAAGCACTAATCCCTTGATTGGAGATACATCAAAAGCATTAAGGCAGGGTGGCATCAGCCTCACTTCTGTGCACTCTCTTTATCTTTCCACATTTGCTGAGCTAATAAATCACGCTTAGAAGCCCACTCACGTATGTCAGCCTCCCGATCACGAACACTTCCACTACTCCTAGGAAGGTTGGCATACCACGTCGCCTCATCCACAACATACTCATCAGGACCATTTTCTAGTATCCAATTGTGTAAAGCGCAATAAGAAACTAAAACCTTAATCTGAGATTTTAAAGGTATGAAGGGCCTCTGACTAAGAATCTTAAAGCGACTCTTTAGTGCTGCAAATGCTCGTTCAACTGTGGTCCTAAGTGATGAATGCCGGTGGTTGAATAATTCTTGTGGGGTAGTTGGGTCACGTGATCCAGCAAACTCATTTAGGTGGTAGCGCACACCATGATAAGGAGGCAATATCCATGGCCTCGCAGCATACCTGGCATCAGCCAAGAAAATTTTCCCTACAACCGTGTTATATTAATGGTGAGCTAAGGTCAAATTCACATGAGAGTGAAAAACATTGATGTTATGTTGTATATGTACCTTCAGGTATTTTTAGACCTGTTGGACGTGTGAGGGCATCTTTTAGCACTAGGGAATCATGGGCAGAGCCCTCCCATCCTGCTAGAACATACGTGAACCGAAGGTCGAAATCAACAACTGCTAGCACATTTTGGGAGGGGTATGACTTCCGACCCCTAAATTTGTCCACCATATAGGCAGGAACACAAGCCTTAACATGAGTGCCATCTAGTGCCCCTATACATCCCTATGAAAAAAAAGAGTATTGTATGTTAAGCTTGGGAAACGTCGATCTTGTATAATAAATACAAGAAATCTCTAGTCTAATAGTTACCTCAAAGTATGGGTAGAATCTGTTCTGGTTGCTAGTGATTTTTGTGTGTGTGTATCCGTTGATCTAATATAAATGAGATCACGTGCTAACTCCCCGATTGCACGCAGGACAATATTGAAATATCTGCTCACTGTTTCACTAGACCGCCAAAACCAGAATCCAACGGATGAATTTGTGTGATGTTGACCTACCATGTATAGGAACATCGCAACTTGTTCCTCTACCGAAACATGAAAGGTGTCAATTAACAGCTCCTTCTGCCTCAGCCTATTGCATAGCTTGTAAAATACAGATCGAGACATCCTCAGTTGCTTGATGCATGTTGCAACTGATGTGTTAATAAGCCTAATCACACATTAGTTTTGTAGAGGTCTCTCTCAACTAGTGGACCATACTTTTGACCTCTACCTCTTCTTTTTCTACCATCCCTGTTTCTATACCACAAAGCCAAGAGAAGGACAATGACAGATAGAGTCCTCCGCCTCAACATGGTGTACACATAATATCTTTGCTGGTCCATGTCCATCTGAGTCAAATAAATACATTGATATAAATGACCATCTAGACACATCATTAAAAATTCCTACTTGCTGAGAGATACATGTTACAAAATTAGAGCAGCTTCGAACTAATAATTGGGATTAATAGCTTATATATAAAACACCAAAATGGACAAACAAAATGCAAGTATGTGCTTCTGATTCAGCAATAAAAGGACTAAGAAATAAGTATTAATCAAGTTCAGTATAACTAATCTGATGGGCTTAACATGCCACATTTTCTTGCAGGAGACAAATAACAATGATTTGACAAGCAAAAGATCAGATCTACCAAGCAGCACTTACGTGCATCCCATCTCCAGCTAAACAGCCTAAGATTGAAGTAAATCAGTCATAGAAAAAAGGGGATCGGGGTGGGGTTGGATGGGGATCTGAACACTAACCTTGATGTACGTTGATGGACAGATTGATCCAAGAAGTGAAGCAGCACCGGCGGCCGGCGGAGCAGCTCGGATTGATGCAGGAACCGGCGACTAGGAGATAGCTGCAGCCTGCAGATCGTGCCGTCCGGCCTCCTCTGGTTCTTGTGTGCGCATGTAGGTGAGATGCGAAGAGGAAAGTGAAGTGGACGGAAAAAAAGAGGACGAACCTTTTTATACCTCCGTGGCCTGCTCACGCCAGATTTGGCTGCCAATTTTTTGGCGGACGAATTCCGCGCCGCGGTTTCGCCCGCGATTTGGCGAAAAGAAGACGTGGGCGCGCCAACGCTGGGCGGGGCGAGCCAAAATTGATACTTAACCAAATCGTAGCCAAAAAGGTGAGGCACGACCAATATTTTGGTAAGGCTGCTATTGGTACCCAACCAAACAGACCCTTAAGCACGCAGCGTATTGGCCGCGCGAGGACGGAAGTTGCTCGCGCGCTCGCTGGCTGAAGTTGTCAGGCGCTACTCTCACGTGCTGTCCGCTGAGTACTGGCTAGCTGCTCCCGCTCGCTACTCGTGTGTGAAAAAGAACTACTAGGTGGGAAATAGAGTATAGTATAACGGGAAATGCATTTTGGCTTATAGAAATGATCCCATTATGTGAATCCATATTTTAAAGTGTCAAAAAATTATAAACTAAATTTTTACATGTACATCTAAACATTTTATGTATGTACACAAATTTTCAAAAAAGAAAACATTTTTACGTGGCTCTTGTAAAAAAGACAAATTTTGATGCTGTAACATGACTACGTATAGTACAGGACATTTTTTTTGTCTTTTTTATATACACCACACAACATGTTGTTTTTCACGAAAATTTGTGAACGAACATAGGATGTCACGATGTATACCAAACAATTTATATCAGATTTTTTTGACATTTTTAAAATTGTTTTTTATTATTTTCTATAATAAAAACTCCACCTCCATAGCACAACACTTCATTGATTAGTCTGACCTTTTCTCCATATAGCAAGATCGCGTTGCTTGTTTCACATCCGATGGATAGAAAATGCATCTTTTTATGTTTGTTGGTTTGGATTTCTTATCGAGCATGTCGCTCGATGATAACAACTTGCATCTACGCACATACAGAGCATAAATATCCTTTTTTTTTAAACACATATAATCATATGAAATAAACAAGCGCATCAAAAATACAGATTAGAAAAACTTCAAAACAAAGATAAAATATTTTGCAATAATAAATTAATCTAGAAAGAAAACCTCGTCTGCACACGGAACCCAAATGTAGAGTCCGATGAATAAACTCACTGACACTGGGAACAAAAATATAGCGCCATAGGAACAAATCTTTATTGTACAATTACCTAGGGACAATAGTCTCGACATATGGGAACAATTGCCTCGAAGGGAAGGGAACAACTTCCTAGATGGAAGGGAACAACATTCTAAATGGAGGGGAACAACAACTTAGACGAAGAGGAACACCAGCCTAGACTGGGCGGAACAACATCTCAGACGAAGGGGAATATTTGCCTAGCCGGTAGGAAACAACATCCTAGATGGAGGGGAATAACTGCCTAGGCGGTGGAGAACAACAGTCTAGACGAAGGGGAACAACTTCCTAGACGGAGCGAAACACACCAACTTAGTCAGAGAGGAATAACAACTTAGACGAAGGGGAACAACTTCCTAGATGAAGGAGAACACCATCCTAGATGGACGGGAAACCCTTCTTAGACGGAGCGGAAGAACATTCTTTATTGAGGGAACAACAACTTAGTCAGAGGGGAACAACAACTTAGACAGAGGGAATAACTTCCTAGACGTTGGGGAACAACAACATGGAAGGAGCGAAACAACATCCTAGAAGGAGCGAAAACAATATCCTAGACTGAGGGGAACAACATAGCTTAGACGAAGAATAACATCCTAGACATAGGGGAACAACATAACCTAGAAACAAAAGCCCAATCGGTGGGAACATACTAGACAGAGGGGAACAACAGTCTAGATGGTGGTGAACAACAACCTACCTGGGGGACAACATCTTAGATAGAGGGGAACAACACAACCTAGAAACAACAGCATAACCGATGGGGAGCATCCTAGACGGAGGAGAACAACATCCGAGACAGTGTGGAACAACAACCTAGATGGGTGGAGGGGAACAACATCATAGACGAAGGGGGGCAAAGGCCTAGAGAGAGGGGAACAACGACCTAGACGGAGTGGAACAACATCCTAAATGGAGGGGAATAATAGCCTAGACGGAGAGGAACAACAACCCATGCAGTGAGGAACAACATTCTAAACGGAGGGGAACAACAACCAGGCAATGAGGAACAACATTCTAAATGGAGGGGAACAACAAACTAGGAGGTGGGGTACAACATCATAAACGGAGCGGAACAAAACCATTTCAAAGAAGGAACAACATTGGAGTCATATGATGAAAACCACATAGGTTGAGAGGAATAAAACAATTTATAATGCGGAACAACATCGAGTTATATGAAAAACAACACACTATAGATTTAGTGGAACAAACCCATTTATACTAAGAAAAAACTTGAGGCATATAAAAAACATCCCATATATTATGGGTAACAAATCCATCTGTAAGGAGAGCAACCTTATAGGTTGAGGGGAACATAAACTTTAATGACGGGGAAATAAATTTTCATAATGAGAAACAAAAAAACATGAAAAATATATTTTAAAAATAAAGTAAAGTAAAATAAAATAAATAGAAGAAGAAATAATATAATAAGAAAAGAAGATGGTATGAGGAAATGGAGAAAAAAAACATGCAAAGATACAGCAGCGCAGGCTAGAAATAGAACAACCACGATCTGATTTATTGGCTGCGTTCCATTCCAGCCTGCTACAGGGTGCGGGTTCGATCCATGGGATGTACATTTTTCCGGGTGGTGCTATGTGCCGACCTGGTCGGCGCCGACCACGTCCCCGCACCTCCCGGTCATCTGTGGGCTTGGTCCATTATCGCTGATTTCCGTTGACTCGGTTCGGCTGTTAACTGGGCGGCGGCCCATTAGGTAACCTCTTCTTCTTTTTCGTTTTCTTATATTTTCCCTTTTCTATTTATAGTTTTGTTTTTATTAACTAATAACATTTTACAAGTTTTTTTTATATTTTCAAAATTTGTTCAAAATTTTATGTGAACATATTTTAAAAATGTTCAATTTTAAATTCGTTTAAAATTTGAAAATCATCCAAAATTTTAAAATTGTTCAACACTAAAATTTTGATCAAATTTAAAAAAAACGTTCAAAATTTAAAATTTTTTAAATTCCAAAATTCGTCCAAAATTTGAAAATCCGTTCCAGATTAAAATTTTGTTCTAATTTTGAAATTCGTTTAAGTTTAAAAATCGTTCAAATTTTAAAATTTGTTCAAGATTCAAAATTCTTTCAAATTTCGAAATTCGTTCGAATTTATCAATCCTGATCCCTTTTCAAATCTGAAAATTTTCGAAACATATTTTTAAGCAGAAAAATAAAACAAAAGAACAGGAAAGGAAAAGAGAAAAGAAAAAGGAAAAGGAGAAAAAACAGGGAAAATCGCCTAGCCTGGCCGGCCCACACCGCGCGCGGGGGTGTGCGGCGCGGTGTAGGTGCCAACCTGGTCGGCATATAGGAAACACCGCGAGGACGACCCCGCGCCCCTAGGGCAATTCCTAATTCACGCTCAACGCGAATGTTATCCGGTTAAGGCGTACCTCCTTTCCACTAGCATCATGCTTTGAGCCGGCCCATTTTCCTCCGTTCGGTAGAATTAGTGTTGTGGGTATACTTCATGGGTGTACCATCGACAGTGCCTAGATCCGGCAAGCCCGGGTGGCCCATAAATGGTGATGTGGCATTTGGCCCATCGGGCGGCCAGTTGCTGTTGATTCTGAAGGATGAAGTCCGGCCCAGGAGAGGGAAGCCGTATCCAACCGACCTTTGGAGGAACCCGGATCCATGAAGGCCCATTAGGAACCCGGATACGGAACAACGTATAAGGGAAGGCGGATCCTTGACGTACACGGCAAGACATTGTACCGTAGTTAGGCAACCTGTAATCCGGCTAGGACTCTCCATGTAAACCCTAGATCCGTGCGCCTTTATAAGCCGGATCCCGGGAGCCCTAGAGAGACAACCACAACTCATTGTAACATCGTGAAAGTGCCCAGATAGTTCCAAACAAGCAGCAGTAGGCCCTGTCATCGTGCATGTGTTCCGAAGCTGGGTAAATCGCGTACCACCATCCTGTGTGCACTCCGCCCTATGGCCCCTAATTCTTCTCCCCCTCGTGAGGATCCCTCCTCCGAGGCACCGTCGATTAGGCAACGACAGTTGGCGCCCACCGTGGGGCCTGCGGCGTCTGGAGGCCGGAACCGGGAGGGTTCCGCCATGGGAAGCTACAACGACACCATCGCTGTGGGGCGCGTCCTTTACACCGGAAATCTGCTGATCGTCCCTCCGGATGAGTGCTGGATTCCGGCTAAGACAAACCCCGTCAAGCTCTCCATCGTCCCAGTCGGCGGCATACACATCTTCATCGGGGAAACCGTCGATTCCGGCGGAAACCCACTGGTAAGTAACGCTGACGCGACCGCCGATGAGCAGGACGCAGTCGCGAAGATCCGATCTGAGATACAGGAGCTTCCCAAGGAAGATTCCGCCTTGGATCTGGAAAATTCAAAACCCACCCAATCCGCCCCTGAGGAGGAAATAAAGGTGGAAGACCAATGCAGATCCGCCTGGGTCTCCCAGGTGTTAGAGAAGCAAAGGTGTCACTTCGTACACTTCTTGGCCCATACCGCCGGAACCGCCCCTCAAGAAGCCGGAGCTGGTCCCGAGCAGGTCGAGGTACCGGAAAATAACGCTGCTCCGGATCAGCATGAGGCTGTCGGAGAAAGCGGAACTACGGTTGAAGAGTCGATTCTGGGCAACCTAAGCCCAATCTCCGGGGATACCCCCTCCATGGATACTGAAGAGTTCGATCGCAAGATAAGGGAATACGGATACGGTGATCAGCCTGAAGTTGAATCCGCCCAGCCTAAGCAGGTTCTCGCAACCCTAGCGGCGCTGGATCAACGCAAATCAGAAGATGAAAACACCCACTCCGATCCTCAGCCATCCCGTCAAGGATCTCCGATTTCGCGGGAACGACCGCGTAAGGAAGTGATACGTCTCCAACGTATCGATAATTTCTTATGTTCCATGCCACATTATTGATGTTATCTACATGTTTTATGCACACTTTATGTCATATTCGTGCATTTTCTGGAACTAACCTATTAACAAGATGCCGAAGTGCCGATTCTTTGTTTTTACATTGTTTTGGTTTCAGAAATCCTAGTAACGAAATATTCTCGGAATTGGACGAAATCAACGCCCAGGGTCCTATTTTGCCACGAAGCTTCCAGAAGACCGAAGAGGAGACGAAGTGGGGCCACGAGGTGGCCACACCCTAGGGCGGCGCGGCCCCCCCCTTGGCCGCGCGGCCCTGTGGTGTGGGGCCCTCGTGCCGCCTCCTGACCTGCCCTTCCGCCTACTTAAAACCTCCGTTGCGAAACCCCCAGTACCGAGAGCCACGATACGGAAAACCTTCCAGAGACGCCGCCGCCGCCGATCCCATCTCGGGGGATCCAGGAGATCGCCTCCGGCACCCTGCCGGAGAGGGGAATCATCTCCCGGAGGACTCTACGCCGCCATGGTCGCCTCCGGAGTGATGTGTGAGTAGTCTACCCCTGGACTATGGGTCCATAGCAGTAGCTAGATGGTTGTCTTCTCCCCATTGTGCTTCATTGTCGGATCTTGTGAGCTGCCTAACATGATCAAGATCATCTATCTGTAATCCTATATGTTGCGTTTGTTGGGATCCGATGAATAGAGAATACTTGTTATGTTGATTATCAAAGTTATGTCTATGTGTTGTTTATGATCTTGCATGCTCTCTGTTACTAGTAGATGCTCTGGCCAAGTAGATGCTTGTAACTCCAAGAGGGAGTATTTATGCTCGATAGTGGGTTCATGCCTCCATTGATATCTGGGACAGTGACAGAAAGTTCTAAGGTTGTGGATGTGCTGTTGCCACTAGGGATAAAACATTGGTGCTATGTTCAAGGATGTAGTTACTGATTACATTACGCGCAATACTTAATGCAATTGTCTGTTGTTAGCAACTTAATACGGAGGGGTTCGAGATGATAACCTTTGAAGGTGGACTTTTTAGGCATAGATGCATCTTTGGATGGCGGTCTATGTACTTTGTCGTAATGCCCAATTAAATCTCACTATACTCATCATAATATCTTTGTGCATGGTCATGCCCTCTTTATTTGTCAATTGCCCAACTGTAATTTGTTCACCCAACATGCTGTTTATCTTATGGGAGAGACACCTCTAGTGAGCTGTGGACCCCGGTCCAATTCTCTATACTGAAATACAATCTACTGCAATACTTGTTCTACTGTTTTCTGCAAACAATCATCTTCCACACAATACGGTTAATCCTTTGTTACAGCAAGCCGGTGAGATTGACAACCTCACTGTTTCGTTGGGGCAAAGTACTTTGGTTGTGTTGTGCAGGTTCCACGTTGGCGCCGGAATCCCTGGTGTTGCGCCGCACTACATCCCGCCGCCATCAACCTTCAACGTGCTTCTTGACTCCTACTGGTTCGATTAAACCTTGGTTTCTTACTGAGGGAAACTTGCCGCTGTGCGCATCACACCTTCCTCTTGGGGTTCCCAACGGACGTGTCAACCACACGCATCAAGCAAATTTCTGGCGCCGTTGCCGGGGAGATCAAGACACGCTGCAAGGGGAGTCTCCACTTCTCAATTTCTTTACTTTGTTTTTGTCTTGCTTAGTTTTATTTACTACTTTGTTTGCTGCACTAAATCAAAATACAAAAAAATTAGTTGCTAGTTTTACTTTATTTGTTATCTTGTTTGCTATATCAAAAACACAAAAAAATTAGTTACTTGCATTTACTTTATCTAGTTTGCTTTATTTACTGTTGCTAAAATGGCCAACCCTGAAAATACTAAGTTGTGTGACTTCACAACCACAAATAATAATGATTTCTTATGCACACCTATTGCTCCACCTGCTACTACAGCAGAATTCTTTGAAATTAAACCTGCTTTACTAAATCTTGTTATGCGAGAGCAATTTTCTGGTGTTAGTTCTGATGATGCTGCTGCCCATCTTAATAATTTTGTTGAACTATGTGAAATGCAAAAATATAAAGATGTAGATGGTGACATTATTAAACTAAAATTGTTCCCTTTCTCATTAAGAGGAAGAGCTAAAGATTGGTTGCTATCTCTGCCTAAGAATAGTATTGATTCATGGACTAAATGCAAGGATGCTTTTATTGGTAGATATTATCCCCCTGCTAAAATTATATCTTTGAGGAGTAGCATAATGAATTTTAAACAATTAGATACTGAACATGTTGCTCAAGCTTGGGAAAGAATGAAATCTCTGGTTAAAAATTGCCCAACCCATGGACTGACTACTTGGATGATCATCCAAACCTTTTATGCAAGACTGAATTTTTCTTCGCGGAACCTATTGGATTCAGCTGCTGGAGGTACCTTTATGTCCATCACTCTTGGTGAAGCAACAAAGCTTCTTGATAATATGATGATCAACTACTCTGAATGGCACACGGAAAGAGCTCCACAAGGTAAGAAGGTAAATTCTGTCGAAGAAACCTCTTCCTTGAGTGATAAGATTGATGCTATTATGTCTATGCTTGTGAATGATAGGACTAATGTTGATCCTAATAATGTTCCATTAGCTTCATTGGTTGCACAAGAAGAACATGTTGATGTGAACTTCATTAAAAATAATAATTTCAACAACAATGCTTACCGGAACAATTCTAGTAACAACTATAGGCCATATCCTTATAATAATGGCAACGGCTATGGTAATTCTTATGGGAATTCTTACAACAATAATAGGAATTCACCCCCTGGACTTGAAGTCATGCTTAAAGAATTTATTAGTACACAAACTGCTTTTAACAAATCTGTTGAAGAAAAGCTTGGGAAAATTGATATACTTGCTTCTAAAGTCGATAGTCTTGCTGCTGATGTTGATCTTTTGAAATCGAAAGTTATGCCTAATGAAAATCATCATAACAAAATTAATACTACAGCAAATTCCATTCAAGTTAGAATTAATGAGAATATAAGATTAATGGCTGAACTGCGTGCTAGGTGGGATAGAGAAGAAAATGAAAAACTAGCTAAAGAGGAGAATGTAGCTAAAGTTTGGACTATTACCACCACAAGCAATGCCAATGCTACACATGTTGCTGCACCTCCTACTATTAATGGTAAAATAATTGGTGTTGACAATGTTTCTACTCCTAGTGCAAAGCGTACAAAACTACCTGAAACTGCTAAAACTGCTGAAACTGCCTGTGATAAAGCTGCTGAAATTTTTTCCAACATTGGGGATGATGATCCCATTGCTTTAGATTATAATGGTTTGAATTTTGATGATTGCCACATCTCTGAAGTTATAAAGTTCTTGCAAAAACTTGCTAAAAGTCCTAATGCTAGTGCTATAAATTTGGCTTTCACGCAACATATTACAAATGCTCTCATAAAAGCTAGAGAAGAGAAACTAGAGCGCGAAGCCTCTATTCCTAAAAAGCTAGAGGATGGTTGGGAGCCTATCATTAAGATGAAGGTCAAATATTTTGATTGTAATGCTTTATGTGATCTTGGTGCAAGTATTTCTGTTATGCCTAAGAAAATTTATAATATGCTTAACTTGCCACCGCTGAAAAATTGTTATTTGGATGTTAATCTTGCTGATCATTCTACAAAGAAACCTTTGGGGAAAGTTGATAATGTTCGCATTACCATTAACAATAACCTTGTCCCCGTTGATTTTGTTGTCTTGGATATTGAATGCAATGCATCTTGTCCCATTGTATTGGGAAGACCTTTTCTTCGAACTGTTGGTGCTATCATTGATATGAAGGAAGGTAATATAAAATATCAATTTCCGCTCAAGAAAGGTATGGAACACTTCCCTAGAAAGAGAATGAAGTTACCTTTTGATTCTATTATTAGAACAAATTATGATGTTGATACTTCGTCTCTTGATAATACTTGATACACACTTTCTGCGCCTAGCTGAAAGGTGTTAAAGAAAAGCGCTTATGGGAGACAACCCATGGTTTTTATCTACAGTACTTTGTTTTTATTTTGTGTCTTGGAAGTTGTTTACTACTGTAGCAACCTCCCCTTATCTTAGTTTAGTGTTTTGTTGTGCCTTTGATAGAAAAGTTCATACTAGATTTGGATTACTGCGCAGAAATAGATTTCTTTGCTGTCACGAATCTGGGCTGTTTTCTCTGTAGGTAACTCAGAAAATTATGCCAATTTACGTGAGTGATCCTCAGATATGTACGAAACTTTCATTCAATTTGAGCATTTTCATTTGAGCAAGTCTGGTGCCTCGATAAAATTCGTCAATACGAACTGTTCTGTTTTGACAGATTCTGCCTTTTATTTCGCATTGCCTCTTTTGCTATGTTGGATGAATTTCTTTGATCCATTAATGTCCAGTAGCTTTATGCAATGTCCAGAAGTGTTAAGAATGATTGTGTCACCTCTGAACATGTTAATTTTTATTGTCGCTAACCCTCTAATGAGTTGTTCTAAGTTTGGTGTGGAGGAAGTTTTCAAGGATCAAGAGAGGAGTATGATGCAACATGATCAAGGAGAGTGAAAGCTCTAAGCTTGGGGATGCCCCGGTGGTTCACCCCTGCATATTCTAAGAAGACTCAAGCGTCTAAGCTTGGGGATGCCCAAGGCATCCCCTTCTTCATCGACAACATTATCAGGTTCCTCCCCTGAAACTATATTTTTATTCCATCACATCTTATGTGCTTTGCTTGGAGCGTCGGTTTGTTTTTGTTTTTGTTTTGTTTGAATAAAATGGATCCTAGCATTCACTTTATGGGAGAGAGACACGCTCCGCTGTAGCATATGGACAAGTATGTCCTTAGGCTCTACTCATAGTATTCATGGCGAAGTTTCTTCTTCGTTAAATTGTTATATGGTTGGAATTGGAAAATGATACATGTAGTAATTGCTATAATGTCTTGGGTAATGTGATATTTGGCAATTGTTGTGCTCATGTTTAAGCTCTTGCATCATATGCTTTGCACCCATTAATGAAGAAATACATAGAGCATGCTAAAATTTGGTTTGCATATTTGGTTTCTCTAAGGTCTAGATAATTTCTAGTATTGAGTTTGAACAACAAGGAAGACGGTGTAGAGTCTTATAATGTTTACAATATGTCTTTTATGTGAGTTTTGCTGCACCGGTTCATCCTTGTGTTTGTTTCAAATAAGCCTTGCTAGCCTAAACCTTGTATCGAGAGGGAATACTTCTCATGCATCCAAAACACTTGAGCCAACCACTATGCCATTTGTGTCCACCATACCTACCTACTACATGGTATTTCTCCGCCATTCCAAAGTAAATTGCTTGAGTGCTACCTTTAAAATTCCATCATTCACCTTTGCAATATATAGCTCATGGGACAAATAGCTTAAAAACTATTGTGGTATTGAATATGTACTTATGCACTTTATTTCTTATTAAGTTGCTTGTTGTGCGATAACCATGTTCACTGGGGACGCCATCAACTACTCTTTGTTGAATTTCATGTGAGTTGCTATGCATGTTCGTCTTGTCTGAAGTAAGAGCGATCTACCACCTTATGGTTAAGCATGCATATTGTTAGAGAAGAACATTGGGCCGCTAACTAAAGCCATGATCCATGGTGGAAGTTTCAGTTTTGGACATATATCCTCAATCTCATATGAGAAAATTATTAATTGTTGTTACATGCTTATGCATAAAGAGGAGTCCATTATCTGTTGTCTATGTTGTCCCGGTATGGATGTCTAAGTTGAGAATAATCAATAGCGAGAAATCCAATGTGAGCTTTCTCCTTAGACCTTTGTACAGGCGGCATAGAGGTACCCCTTTGTGACACTTGGTTAAAACATGTGCATTGTGATGATCCTGTAGTCCAAGCTAATTAGGACAAGGTGCGGGCACTATTAGTATACTATGCATGAGGCTTGCAACTTGTAAGATATAATTTACATGATACATATGCTTTATTACTACCGTTGACAAAATTGTTTCATGTTTTCAAAATCAAAGCTCTAGCACAAATATAGCAATCGATGCTTTTCCTCTATGGAGGACAATTCTTTTACTTTCAATGTTGAGTCAGTTCACCTATTTCTCTCCACCTCAAGAAGCAAACACTTGTGTGAACTGTGCATTGATTCCTACATACTTGCTTATTGCACTTATTATATTACTCTATGTTGACAATATCCATGAGATATACATGTTATAAGTTGAAAGCAACCGCTGAAACTTAATCTTCCTTTGTGTTGCTTCAATGCTTTTACTTTGAATTATTGCTTTATGAGTTAACTCTTATGCAAGACTTATTGATGCTTGTCTTGAAGTGCTATTCATGAAAAGTCTTTGCTTTATGATTCACTTGTTTACTCATGTCATATACATTGTTTTGATCGCTGCATTCACTACATATGCTTTACAAATAGTATGATCAAGGTTATGATGGCATGTCACTCCAGAAATTATCTGTGTTATCGTTTTACACTGCTGGGACGAGCAGAACTAAGCTTGGGGATGCTGATACGTCTCCAACGTATCGATAATTTCTTATGTTCCATGCCACATTATTGATGTTATCTACATGTTTTATGCACACTTTATGTCATATTCGTGCATTTTCTGGAACTAACCTATTAACAAGATGCCGAAGTGCCAGTTGCTGTTTTCTGCTGTTTTTGGTTTCAGAAATCCTAGTAACGAAATATTCTCGGAATTGGACGAAATCAACGCCCAGGGTCCTATTTTTCCACGAAGCTTCCAGAAGACCGAAGAGGAGACGAAGTGGGGCCACGAGGTGGCCACACCCTAGGGCGGCGCGGCCCCCCCCCTTGGCCGCGCGGCCCTGTGGTGTGGGGCCCTCGTGCCGCCTCCTGACCTGCCCTTCCGCCTACTTAAAGCCTCCGTTGCGAAACCCCCGCATGCGAGAGCCACGATACGGAAAACCTTCCAGAGATGCCGCCGCCGCCGATCCCATCTCGGGGGATCCAGGAGATCGCCTCCGGCACCCTGCCGGAGAGGGGAATCATCTCCCGGAGGACTCTACGCCGCCATGGTCGCCTCCGGAGTGATGTGTGAGTAGTCTACCCCTGGACTATGGGTCCATAGCAGTAGCTAGATGGTTGTCTTCTCCCCATTGTGCTTCATTGTCGGATCTTGTGAGCTGCATAACATGATCAAGATCATCTATCTGTAATCCTATATGTTGCGTTTGTTGGGATCCGATGAATAGAGAATACTTGTTATGTTGATTATCAAAGTTATGTCTATGTGTTGTTTATGATCTTGCATGCTCTCCGTTACTAGTAGATGCTCTGGCCAAGTAGATGCTTGTAACTCCAAGAGGGAGTATTTATGCTCGATAGTGGGTTCATGCCTCCATTGATATCTGGGACAGTGACAGAAAGTTCTAAGGTTGTGGATGTGCTGTTGACACTAGGGATAAAACATTGGTGCTATGTTCAAGGATGTAGTTACTGATTACATTACGCGCAATACTTAATGCAATTGTCTGTTGTTAGCAACTTAATACTGGAGGGGGTTCGGATGATAACCTGAAGGTGGACTTTTTAGGCATAGATGCATGCTGGATGGCGGTCTATGTACTTTGTCGTAATGCCCAATTAAATCTCACTATACTCATCATAATATGTATGTGCATGGTCATGCCCTCTTTATTTGTCAATTGCCCAACTGTAATTTGTTCACCCAACATGCTGTTTATCTTATGGGAGAGACACCTCTAGTGAACTGTGGACCCCGGTCCAATTCTCTATACTGAAATACAATCTACTGCAATACTTGTTCTACTGTTTTCTGCAAACAATCATCTTCCACACAATACGGTTAATCCTTTGTTACAGCAAGCCGGTGAGATTGACAATCTCACTGTTTCGTTGGGGCAAAGTACTTTGGTTGTGTTGTGCAGGTTCCATGTTGGCGCCGGAATCCCTGGTGTTGCGTGATACGTCTCCGACGTATCGATAATTTCTTATGTTCCATGCCACATTATTGATGTTATCTACATGTTTTATGCACACTTTATGTCATATTCGTGCATTTTCTGGAACTAACCTATTAACAAGATGCCGAAGTGCCGATTCTTTGTTTCTGCTGTTTTTGGTTTCAGAAATCCTAGTAAGGAAATATTCTCGGAATTGGACGAAATCAAAGCCCAGGGGCCTATTTTCTCACGAAGCTTCCAGAAGTCCGAAGGAGAGACGAAGAGGGTCCACGGAGGGGCCACACTATAGGGTGGCGCGGCCCCCCCCTTGGCCGCGCCGGCCTGTAGTGTGGGGCCCCCGTGCCGCCTCTTGACCTGCCCTTCCGCCTATAAAAAGTCTCCGTGACGAAACCCCGATGCCGAGAACCACGATACGGAAAACCTTCCAGACGCCGCCGCCGCCGATCCCATCTCGGGGGATCCAGGAGATCGCCTCCGGCACCCTGCCGGAGAGGGGAATCATCTCCCGGAGGACTCTACGCCGCCATGGTCGCCTCCGGTGTGATGTGTGAGTAGTCTACCCCTGGACTATGGGTCCATAGCAGTAGCTAGATGGTTGTCTTCTCCCCATTGTGCTATCATTGTCGGATCTTGTGAGCTGCCTAACATGATCAAGATCATCTATCTGTAATTCTATATGTTGCGTTTGTTGGGATCCGATGAATAGAGAATACTTGTTATGTTGATTATCAAAGTTATGCTATGTGTTGTTTATGATCTTGCATGCTCTCCGTTACTAGTAGATGCTCTGGCCAAGTAGATGCTTGTAACTCCAAGAGGGAGTACTTATGCTCGATAGTGGGTTCATGCCTGCATTGACACCTGGGACAGTGACAGAAAGTTCTAAGGTTGTGTTGTGCTGTTGCCACTAGGGATAAAACATTGATGCTATGTCTAAGGATGTAGTTGTTGATTACATTACGCACCATACTTAATGCAATTGTCTGTTGCTTTGCAACTTAATACTGGAAGGGGTTCGGATGATAACCTGAAGGTGGACTTTTTAGGCATAGATGCAGTTGGATGATGGTCTATGTACTTTGTTGTAATGCCCAATTAAATCTCACTATACTCATCATGATATGTATGTGCATGGTCATGCTCTCTTTATTTGTCAATTGCCCAACTGTAATTTGTTCACCCAACATGCTGTTCGTCTTATGGGAGAGACACCTCTAGTGAACTGTGGACCCCGGTCCAATTCTCTTTACTGAAATACAATCTACTGCAATACTGTTCTACTATTTTTCTGCAAACAATCATCTTCCACACAATACAGTTAACTCTTTGTTACAGCAAGCCGGTGAGATTGACAACCTCACTGTTTCGTTGGGGCAAAGTACTTTGGTTGTGTTGTGCAGGTTCCACGTTGGCGCCGGAATCCCTGGTGTTGCGCCGCACTACATCCCGCCGCCATCAACCTTCAACGTGCTTCTTGGCTCCTCCTGGTTCGATAAACCTTGGTTTCTTTACGAGGGAAAACTTGCTGCTGTGCGCATCATACCTTCCTCTTGGGGTTGCCCAACGAACGTGTGAAATACACGCCATCAAGCTCTTTTAAGGCGCCGTTGCCGGGGAGATCAAGACACGCTGCAAGGGGAGTCTCCACTTCTCAATCTCTTTACTTTGTTTTTGTCTTGCTTAGTTTTATTTACTACTTTGTTTGCTGCACTAAATCAAAATACAAAAAAATTAGTTGCTAGTTTTACTTTACTTGTTATCTTGTTTGCTATATCAAAAACACAAAAAAATTAGTTTACTTGCATTTACTTTATCTAGTTTGCTTTATTTACTGTTGCTAAAATGGCCAACGCTGAAAATACTAAGTTGTGTGACTTCACAACCACAAATAATAATGATTTCTTATGCACACCTATTGCTCCACCTGCTACTACAGCAGAATTCTTTGAAATTAAACCTGCTTTACTGAATCTTGTTATGCGAGAGCAATTTTCAGTGTTAGTTCTGATGATGCTGCTGCCCATCTTAATAATTTTGTTGAATTATGTGAAATGCAAAAATATAAAGATGTAGATGGTGATATTATTAAACTAAAATTGTTCCCTTTCTCATTAAGAGGAAGAGCTAAAGATTGGTTGCTATCTCTGCCTAAGAATAGTATTGATTCATGGACTAAATGCAAGGATGCTTTTATTGGTAGATATTATCCCCCTGCTAAAATTATATCTTTGAGGAGTAGCATAATGAATTTTAAACAATTAGATACTGAACATGTTGCTCAAGCTTGGGAAAGAATGAAATCTTTGGTTAAAAATTGCCCAACCCATGGACTGACTACTTGGATGATCATCCAAACCTTCTATGCAGGACTAAATTTTTCTTCGTGGAATTTATTGGATTCAGCTGCTGGAGGTACCTTTATGTCCATCACTCTTGGTGAAGCAACAAAGCTTCTTGATAATATGATGATCAACTACTCTGAATGGCACACGGAAAGAGCTCCACAAGGTAAGAAGGTAAATTCTGTCGAAGAAACCTCTTCCTTGAGTGATAAGATTGATGCTATTATGTCTATGCTTGTGAATGATAGGACTAATATTGATCCTAATAATGTTCCGTTAGCTTCATTGGTTGCACAAGAAGAACATGTTGATGTAAACTTCATTAAAAATAATAATTTCAACAACAATGCTTAGGAACAATTCTAGTAACAACTATAGGCCATATCCTTATAATAATGGCAACGGCTATGGTAATTCTTATGGGAATTCTTACAATAATAATAGGAGTTCACCCCCTGGACTTGAAGCCATGCTTAAAGAATTTATTAGTACACAAACTGCTTTTAACAAATCTGTTGAAGAAAAGCTTGGGAAAATTGATATACTTGCTTCTAAAGTCGATAGTCTTGCTGCTGATGTTGATCTTTTGAAATCAAAAGTTTTGCCTAATGAGAATCATCATAATAAAATTGTTACTACAGCAAATGCCATTCAAGTTAGAATTAATGAGAATATAAGATTAATGGCTGAACTGCGTGCTAGGTGGGATAGAGAAGAAAATGAAAAACTAGCTAAAGAAAAGAATATAGCTAAAGTTTGGACTATTACCACCACTAGTAATGCTAATGCTACACATGTTGCTGCACCTCCCACTAATACTAATAAAAGAATTGGTGTTAGCAATGTTTCCACTTCTAATGCAAAGCGCGAAAAACTGCCTGAAACTGCTAAAACTGCTGAAACTGCCTGTGATAAAGCTGCTGAAATTTTTTCCAACATTGGGGATGATGATCCCATTGCTTTAGATTATAATGATTTGAATTTTGATGATTGCCACATCTCTGAAGTTATAAAGTTCTTGCAAAAACTTGCTAAAAGTCCTAATGCTAGTGCTATAAATTTGGCTTTTACACATCATATTACAAATGCTCTTATAAAAGCTAGAGAAGAGAAACTCGAGCGCGAAGCCTCTATTCCTAAAAAGCTAGAGGATGGTTGGGAGCCCATCATTAAGATGAAGGTTAAAGATTTTGATTGTAATGCTTTATGTGATCTTGGTGCAAGTATTTCTGTTATGCCTAAGAAAATTTATAATATGCTTGACTTGCCACCGCTGAAAAATTGTTATTTGGATGTTAATCTTGCTGATCATTCTACAAAGAAACCTTTGGGTAAAGTTGATAATGTTCGCATTACCGTTAACAATAACCTTGTTCCCGTTGATTTTGTTGTCTTGGATATTGAATGCAATGCATCTTGTCCCATTATATTGGGAAGACCTTTTCTTCGAACTGTTGGTGCTATTATTGATATGAAGGAAGGTAATATAAAATATCAATTTCCTCTCAAGAAAGGTATGGAACACTTCCCTAGAAAGAGAATGAAGGTACCTTTTGATTCTATTATGAGAACAAATTATGATGTTGACACTTCGTCTCTTGATAATACTTGATACACACTTTCTGCGCCTAGCTGAAAGGCGTTAAAGAAAAGCGCTTATGGGAGACAACCCATGTTTTTACCTACAGTACTTTGTTTTTATTTTGTGTCTTGGAAGTTGTTTACTACTGTAGCAACCTCTTCTTATCTTAGTTTTGTGTTTTGTTGTGCCAAGTTAAGCCGTTGATAGAAAAGTAAGTACTAGATTTGGATTACTGCACAGTTCCAGATTTCTTTGCTGTCACGAATCTGGGTCCACCTCCCTGTAGGTAGCTCAGAAAATTAAGCCAATTTACGTGCATGATCCTCAGATATGTACGCAACTTTCATTCAATTTGAGAATTTTCATTTGAGCAAGTCTGGTGCCATTTTAAAATTCATCAATACGAACTGTTCTGTTTTGACAGATTCTGCCTTTTATTTCGCATTGCCTCTTTCGCTATGTTTGATTAATTTCTTTGATCCATTAATGTCCAGTAGCATTATGCAATGTCCAGAAGTGTTAAGAATGATTGTGTCACCTCTGAATATGTCAAATTTATATTGTGCACTAACCCTCTAATGAGTTGTTTCGAGTTTGGTGTGGAGGAAGTTTTCAAGGATCAAGAGAGGAGTATGATGCAACATGATCAAGGAGAGTGAAAGCTCTAAGCTTGGGGATGCACCCGGTGGTTCACCCCTGCATATATCAAGAAGACTCAAGCGTCTAAGCTTGGGGATGCCCAAGGCATCCCCTTCTTCATCGACAACATTATCAGGTTCCTCCCCTGAAACTATATTTTTATTCCATCACATCTTATGTGCTTTGCTTGGAGCGTCGGTTTGTTTTTGTTTTTGTTTTGTTTGAATAAAATGGATCCTAGCATTCACTTTATGGGAGAGAGACACGCTCCGCTGTAGCATATGGACAAGTATGTCCTTGGTTTCTACTCATAGTATTCATGGCGAAGTTTCTCCTTCGTTAAATTGTTATATGGTTGGAATTGGAAAATGATACATGTAGTAATTGCTATAAATGTCTTGGGTAATGTGATACTTGGCAATTGTTGTGCTCATGATTAAGCTCTTGCATCATATGCTTTGCACCCATTAATGAAGAAATACATAGAGCATGCTAAAATTTGGTTTGCATATTTGGTTTCTCTAAGGTCTAGATAATTTCTAGTATTGAGTTTGAACAACAAGGAAGACGGTGTAGAGTCTTATAATGTTTTCAATATGTCTTTTATGTGAGTTTTGCTGCACCGGTTCATCCTTGTGTTTGTTTCAAATAAGCCTTGCTAGCCTAAACCTTGTATCGAGAGGGAATACTTCTCATGCATCCAAAATACTTGAGCCAACCACTATGCCATTTGTGTCCACCATACCTACCTATACTACCTGGTATTTTCCGCCATTCCAAAGTAAATTGCTTGAGTGCTACCTTTAAAATTCCATCATTCACCTTTGCAATATATAGCTCATGGGACAAATAGCTTAAAAACTATTGTGGTATTGAATATGTAATTATGCACTTTATCTCTTATTAAGTTGCTTGTTGTGCGATAACCATGTTCACTGGGACGCCATCAACTTTTCGTTGTTGAATTTCATGTGAGTTGCTATGCATGTTCGTCTTGTCTGAAGTAAGAGAGATCTACCACCATATGGTTAAGCATGCATATGTTAGAGAAGAACATCGGGCCGCTAACTAAAGCCATGCTCCATGGTGGAAGTTTCAGGTTTGGACAACAATCCTCAAATCTCAAATGAGAAAATTATTAATTGTTGGTATATGCTTATGCATAAAAGAGGAGTCCATTATCTGTTGTCTATGTTGTCCCGGTATGGATGTCTAAGTTGAAGAATAATCAATAGCGAGAAATCCAATGCGAGCTTTCTCCTTAGACCTTTGTACAGGCGGCATAGAGGTACCCCTTTGTGACACTTGGTAAAAACAATGCATTGTGATGACCCGGTAGTCCAAGCTAATTAGGACAAGGTGCGGGCACTATTAGTACGCTATGCATGAGGCTTGCAACTTATAAGATATAATTTACATGATGCATATGCTTTATTACTACCGTTGACAAAATTGTTTCATGTTTTCAAAATCAAAGCTCTAGCACAAATATAGCAATCGATGCTTTTCCTCTATGGAGGACTATTCTTTTACTTTCAATGTTGAGTCAGTTCACCTATCTCTCTCCACCTCAAGAAGCAAACACTTGTGTGAACTGTGCATTGATTCTTACATACTTGCTTATTGCACTTATTATATTACTCTATGTTGACAATATCCATGAGATATACATGTTACAAGTTGAAAGCAACCGCTGAAACTTAATCTTCTTTTGTGTTGCTTCAATGCCTTTACTTTGAATTATTGCTTTATGGGTTAACTCTTATGCAAGACTTATTGATGCTTGTCTTGAAGTGCTATTCATGAAAAGTCTTTGCTTTATGATTCACTTGTTTACTCATGTCATATACATTGTTTTGATCGCTGCATTCACTACATATGCTTTACAAATAGTATGATCAAGATTATGATGGCATGTCACCTCAGAAATTATCTGTGTTATCGTTTTACCTGCTCGGGACGAGCAGAACTAAGCTTGGGGATGCTGATACGTCTCCGACGTATCGATAATTTCTTATGTTCCATGCCACATTATTGATGTTATCTACATGTTTTATGCACACTTTATGTCATATTCGTGCATTTTCTGGAACTAACCTATTAACAAGATGCCGAAGTGCCAGTTGCTGTTTTCTGCTGTTTTTGGTTTCAGAAATCCTAGTAAGGAAATATTCTCGGAATTGGACGAAATCAAAGCCCAGGGGCCTATTTTCTCACGAAGCTTCCAGAAGTCCGAAGGAGAGACGAAGAGGGGTCACGGAGGGGCCACACTATAGGGCGGCGCGGCCCCCCCTTGGCCGCGCCGGCCTGTAGTGTGGGGCCCCCGTGCCGCCTCTTGACCTGCCCTTCCGCCTATAAAAGTCTCCGTGACGAAACCCCCAGTACCGAGAACCACGATACGGAAAACCTTCCAGAGACGCCGCCGCCGCCGATCCCATCTCGGGGGATCCAGGAGATCGCCTCCGGCACCCTGCCGGAGAGGGGAATCATCTCCCGGAGGACTCTACGCCGCCATGGTCGCCTCCGGTGTGATGTGTGAGTAGTCTACCCCTGGACTATGGGTCCATAGCAGTAGCTAGATGGTTGTCTTCTCCCCATTGTGCTATCATTGTCGGATCTTGTGAGCTGCCTAACATGATCAAGATCATCTATCTGTAATTCTATATGTTGCGTTTGTTGGGATCCGATGAATAGAGAATACTTGTTATGTTCATTATCAAAGTTATGCTATGTGTTGTTTATGATCTTGCATGCTCTCCGTTACTAGTAGATGCTCTGGCCAAGTAGATGCTTGTAACTCCAAGAGGGAGTACTTATGCTCGATAGTGGGTTCATGCCTGCATTGACACCTGGGACAGTGACAGAAAGTTCTAAGGTTGTGTTGTGCTGTTGCCACTAGGGATAAAACATTGATGCTATGTCTAAGAATGTAGTTGTTGATTACATTACGCACCATACTTAATGCAATTGTCTGTTGCTTTGCAACTTAATACTGGAAGGGGTTCGGATGATAACCTGAAGGTGGACTTTTTAGGCATAGATGTAGTTGGATGACGGTCTATGTACTTTGTCGTAATGCCCAATTAAATCTCACTATACTCATCATGATATGTATGTGCATGGTCATGCTCTCTTTATTTGTCAATTGCCCAACTGTAATTTGTTCACCCAACATGCTGTTCGTCTTATGGGAGAGACACCTCTAGTGAACTGTGGACCCCGGTCCAATTCTCTTTACTGAAATACAATCTACTGCAATACTTGTTCTACTGTTTTCTGCAAACAATCATCTTCCACACAATACGGTTAACTCTTTGTTACAGCAAGCCGGTGAGATTGACAACCTCACTGTTTCGTTGGGGCAAAGTACTTTGGTTGTGTTGTGCAGATTCCACGTTGGCGCCGGAATCCCTGGTGTTGCGCCGCACTACATCCCGCCGCCATCAACCTTCAACGTGCTTCTTGGCTCCTCCTGGTTCGATAAACCTTGGTTTCTTTCTGAGGGAAAACTTGCTGCTGTGCGCATCATACCTTCCTCTTGGGGTTGCCCAACGAACGTGTGAAATACACGCCATCATTGCGCCGCACTACATCCCGCCGCCATCAACCTTCAACGTGCTTCTTGACTCCTACTGGTTCGATTAAACCTTGGTTTCTTACTGAGGGAAACTTGCCGCTGTGCGCATCACACCTTCCTCTTGGGGTTCCCAACGGACGTGTCAACCACACGCATCAGGAAGTCCTGTCCCAAGAGGATTTGGTTGAACAAGCAGGCATGGACGCAATCTATCACTCGGAAATTCTCAACAAACCCATTACTCCCGAAGACGCAGAAGCGCTAGAAGCTAAAAGGATAGAGATGCTGGCCACAACCCAGAAAATCGCCCAAACCAGAGCCGCTATGGTTGATGAGAGGAAGGAAGCCGCGATTTTCGTGGAAGGCTTTCTCCAGCGCGAGCAGGAGGTGGACGAATCACTAGTGAAAGTCAAGCAACTCCGGAAGCATTGGGAGGATGATACGTCTCCGACGTATAGATAATTTCTTATGTTCCATGCCACATTATTGATGATATCTACATGTTTTATGCATAATTTATGTCATTATTATGCGTTTTCCGGAACTAACCTATTGACGAGATGCCGAAGGGCCAGTTGCTGTTTTCTGCTGTTTTTGGTTTCAGAAATCCTAGTAAGGAAATATTCTCGGAATCGGACAAAATCAATGCCCAGCATCCTATTTTTCCACGAAGCTTTCAGAACACCCGAGAGTCGCCAGAGGGGAGCCCTGGTGGGCCCAGGAGGTAGGCCGGCGCGGCCCAGGCCCTGGCCGCGCCGCCTTACCCTCTCACCGCCTCTTCGACCCTCTGACGCCGCCTCTTCGCCTATTTAAGCCCCCTCGACCTAAAACCTCGAGACGAAAAAAGCCACGGTACGAGAAACCTTCCAGAGCCGCCGCCATCGCGAAGCCAAGATCTGGGGGACAGGAGTCTCTGTTCCGGCACGCCGCCGGGACGGGGAAGTGCCCCCGGAAGGCTTCTCCATCGACACCACCGCCATCTTCATCAACGCTGCTGTCCCCCATGAGGAGGGAGTAGTTCTCCATCGAGGCTCGGGGCTGTACCGGTAGCTATGTGGTTAAATCTCTCTCCTATGTACCTCAATACAATGATCTCATGAGCTGCCTTACATGATTGAGATTCATATGAGCTTTGTATCGCAATTCATCTATGTGCTACTCTAGTGATGTTATTAAAGTACTCTATTCCTCCTGCATGGTGTAAAGGTGGCAGTGTGTGCATGATGTAGTACTTGGCGTAGAATATGATTGTGATCTCTTGTAGATTATGAAGTTAACTATTACTATGATGGTATTGATGTGATCTATTTGGTTATGTTGATCTATCTTGCACTCTAAGGTTATTTAAATATGAACATTGAATATTGTGGAGCTTGTTAACTCCGGCATTGAGGGTTCGTGTAATCCTACACAATTAGTGGTGTTCATCATCCAACAAGAGGGTGTAGAGTCTAGCATCTATCTATTTATTTATGTGATCAATGTTGAGAGTGTCCACTAGTGAAAGTATGATCCCTAGGCCTTGTTCCTAAATACTGCTATCGCTGCTTGTTTACTATTTTACTGCATCTGTATTGTCCGCAATATTACCACCATCAACCACACGCCAGTCCTGGACAGCAAAGCACTTTTCTGGTGTCGTTGCTACTGCTCATACTTATTTATACCACCTGTATTTCACTATCTCTTCGCCGAACTAGTGCACCTATTAGGTGTGTTGGGGACACAAGAGACTTCTTGCTTTGTGGTTGCAGGGTTGCATGAGAGGGATATCTTTGACCTCTTCCTCCCTGAGTTCGATAAACCTTGGGTGATCCACTTAAGGGAAACTTGCTGCTGTTCTAAAAACCTCTGCTCTTGGAGGCCCAACACTGTCTACAAGAATAGAAGCACCCGTAGACATCAAGCACTTTTCTGGCGCCGTTGCCGGGGAGGAAAGGTAAAAGGCACTCATACTCCGGTTCCAGGTAACAGTACTTTTCTGGCGCCATTGTGTTTGTGCTCGAAGCTATTTCCTTTAGATCCTGCAATTACAACTTTTTGTTTCTTGTTTACACTAGTTAGGCATAATGGAATACAACTATGAGTTTTTTTTTATTTCCTAAGTTCGGACATGAATTGTGTGATGCGAAAATTAAAGAACCCATGGAGCCTCAATTGCATGCTTGTAGCTGATACGTCCAAAACGTATCTACTTTCCCGAACACTTTTGCTATTGTTTTGCCTCTAATTTGTGTATTTTGGATGCAACTAACACGGACTAACGCTGTTTTCAGCAGAACTGTTCTGGTGTCTCGTTTTTGTGCAGAAATCCAACTTTCGGGAAAATCCTCGGAATTTATGCAGAAGGCCCTATTTTCCCAGAATACTGACGGAGCCAGAAGGTCAAGTAAGGTGGAGGCCCGAGGGCCCCACACCATAAGGCGGCGCGGCCTAGGGGGGGCCCGCGCGGCCCTATGGTGTGGCCCACTCGGCCGGCCTCCGACGCCCTCCTTCGGACTATTTATCGGCCTCGACCTAAAAACGCACGGAGAGAAGTCGAAGTCGCCAGAAACCCTCCAGAACGCCGCCACATCGCGAAACTCCGTCGCGGGAGCCAGAAGTCTCCGTTCTGGCACTCCGCCGGGACGGGGAATTGGAGGAGATCATCGCCGCCATCACCGCCAACGCCTCTACATCAACCAGCCATGTTTCCCCCATCCATGTGTGAGTAATTCCCCCGCTGTAGGCCGAAGGAGATGGTAGGGATTGGATGAGATTGGTCATGTAATAGCATAAGATTGTTAGGGCATAGTGCCTAGTGTCCGTAATTGGTACTTTGATGATATTGTTGCAACTTGTTATGCTTAATGCTTGTCACTAGGGCCCGAGTGCCATGATCTCAGATCTGAACATGTTATTGTTTCATCAAGATAATCATTGTTTATGGTCTTACCTATAAGTTGTATACACATGTCGCTGTCCGGAACCGATGGCCCCGAAGTGACAGAAATCGGGACAACCGGAGGGAATGGTAGCGATGTGAGGATCACATGTGTTCACGGAGTGTTAATGATTTTATCCGGTACTTTATTAAAAGGAGTACCTTAATATCCAGTAGTTTCCCTTGAGGCCCGGCTGCCACCGGCTGGTAGGACAAAAGATGTTGTGCAAGTTTCTCATTGCGAGCACGCACGACTATATATGGAACACATGCCTATTGATTGCTTTGTACTTGGACACCGTTTTATTATTATCTGCAAATGCCCTGCTATGATTGTTACATGAGTTTCTCTCATCCATGCAACGCCCGTCATCCGTCCCCGTGCCTACAGTATTTTAATCCTGCTGTTTACTATAATCACTACTGCTGTCTGTGTTACTCTGCTGCTGTTATTTCACTACTGCTACTGCTATAAAACTGTTACTACTGATAAACCCTTGCGAGCAAGTCTGTTTCCAGGTGCAGCTGAATTGACAACTCCGCTGTTAAGGCTTCCAAGTGTTCTTTGTCTCCCCTTGTGTCGAATCAATAAATTGGGTTATACTACCCGCGAAGACTGTTGCGATCCCCTATACTTGTGGGTCATCAAGACTATTTTCTGGCGCCGTTGCCGGGGAGCATAGCTTTATTTGGAAGTTCACTTGGATTAATATTGTTCGCTGCAAATTCTCCATCATGGGTAAACCTCGCGATACTAAGATCGCCATATTACCATCCACCACAAGAAAAGGTACAATTCTGAGTACCTCCGCTACACTTGATTCACCATCTGTGATTGATAAACTTGTTTCACCGCCGCATGCTTCAAATGCGGGTACTTCTGCTGAATCTGAAAACTCTCATAATATTGATAATATTTCTGCTGTGCTTGATGATAGTGGTTCTTTGGGATCCTTTCTAGATGCTACAATTGCTAGGTCTAGACAAATAGAAAATACTGAAACTCCTAATGCTACTACACCTGTTAATTCACCTGAACTTGATTATTTTAGTGATGATCCTGATGAAGATTATGTGGAGCTTAATGATGATTTTATTGAAAAATGCAATGCTACTACTGATGCAAGAAAAATTAAAAAGTTGCTTGCGAACATGCTTTATTAGATATAAAGCGTCTCTGATCCTAAGTTTGCCACATCTCCTATAAACATTAAGGATAAAGATTATGATTTTTCTCTTGATCTATCTCATATAGCTATTGTTGAGAAAACACCCTTTTGTGGTACTGAAAAAGAAAGTGCTGTTGAACACATGACTGAGTTATCTACTCTAAGTAGCTTGTTTTCTGATGATGTCAAGATGCGTACTTACTTTGTTGCTAAAATCTTTCCATTCTCATTAAAGGATGACGCTAAAACTTGGTATAATAATTTGCCACCTAATTCTATTAAAAGTCCGAAAGAATTGCTTGATGTTTTCTTCCGTAAATACTTTCCTGCTAGTGCTCAACATATTGCTTTGCAGAGAATTTATAATTTTGACCAGGGAGATGAAGAGAAATTGCCTGAGGCTTGGGCGAGATTTTGCTCTCTTATTAGAGCTCGGCCTGATCATGATTTGGAAAAGCATGATTTACTTGATATATTTTATAGTGGACTAACCATTGAGTCTAGGGCATACCTGGATAGTTGTGCTGGTTGTGTTTTCAGGAAAAGAACTCCAGGCAATATTTGAAGAATTATTGGCTAAAATAAGCCGGAATCATGATGATTGGACTACGCCTGAACCAACTCCAACGCCAATATTGAAGAAGAGGGGTTTAATTAAATTGAATGATGAAGATATGAGGGAAGCCAAGAAGTCTCTCAAGGAGAAAGGTATTAAATCTGAAGATGTGAAGAATCTTCCTCCCATAGAAGATATATGTGAGATAATTCCCCCTTCATCCATGATTGAGGTAAACTCCCTTCAACGCTTTACTAGGGAGGATATTCCGTATTCGAAACCTCCTGCGCAATGCTTAGATGAGTTTGATAATTATATTGTCAAGCAAGAAAATTTTAACATGAGAGTAGAGAATCATTTAATGGAAAATTCTCGAGCTATTAGTGAATTGCATGATATTGTGGAGAGAACCTCCAATGATGTTAAGATGCTTGTTAAACATTTTCATATGATTCAAACGCAAATTGATCAACTCACTGAAGTGCAAAATGACTTGTTAGGGAATAATTCTAAAGAGAAACATGCTTATGAAGTAACAACTAGAGGTGGTGTCTCTACCCAGGATCCTCTATATCCTGAAGGGCATCCCAAAAGAATTGAACAAGATTCTCAACGCATTGAACCTAGTGCTCCTTCTAAGAAGAAAAAGAAGAAGAAACATAAAAATGTTGTAGAATCCTCTGAACCTGCTAATGATCCTAATAGTATTTCTATTTCTGATGCTGAAACTGAAAGTGGTAATGAACATGATAAAGATAATGATAATAATGATGCTCCTGATAAAGAAGAGGTTGAAGAAGAACCTGAAAAGCATGCTAAAAATAAAAAGTACACTAAAGAAGACTTTATTGCTGAGAAACATGGTAATGAAAGGGAACCTTGGGTGCAAAAGCAAATGCCTTTTCCTGCTAAGAAACTAAAATCAAAGGAAGAAGAACACTATAATAAATTTCGCGATTGGATGAAACCTTTATTCTTGCAAATTCCTTTGACTGATGCTATTAAATTGCCACCTTATTCAAAGTATATGAAAGATATTGTTACTAACAAAAGGAAAATCCCCAATGAGGAAATTTCCACTATGCTTGCTAATTACTCTTTCAATGGCAAAGTTCCAAAGAAGTTGGGCGACCCAGGTATACCTACTATTCCTTGTTCTATTAAGAATAATTATGTTAAAACTGCTCTATGTGACTTGGGAGCCGGTGTTAGTGTTATGCCTTTTTCTCTTTATAAGAGACTTTACTTAGATAAGTTGATACCTACTGATATATCTTTGCAAATGGCTGATAAATCTACTGCTATTCCTGTTGGTATATGTGAGGATGTTCCTGTTCAAGTTACTACTAACTGCTTGATATTAACTGATTTTGTTGTGTTGGAAATGCCTGAAGATGATAATATGTCTATTATTCTTGGGAGACCTTTTCTTAACACCGCAGGGGCTGTTATTGATTGCAATAAAGGAAAGGTTACTTTCAATGTTGATGATAAGGAGCATACCGTTTATTTTCCCAAGAGGATTGAGAAAGCGTGTGGAGTTAATACTATTTCTAATGTGAGAACTATCAAAGTGGGAACTATCGATTGTCCTATATATGAGCCTAAAGAAGAATATCAAACTCTCGTGATTGGATCCATATCAATACAATTCAAGGTAACATGATTGATTTGAGGTTTATTTCTTCTTATGCTATGTAAAATTTATTTGGTGGCAAGACTTGATCAACCTTGTTAACGAATACTTTTTATATGCATAGAGGGGGTAAACAACATCTCTTTCTTACTCCACTTGCTCTAGTTGCTGTAGCACTTTTAATTTGCAAAGTTCCTTAGTTAATTGGAGATTTCAAAAAAATTCCTGGCCAGTAATAATAAACTTAATACCCAGAAATGTGCATTTTTCAAAGTTTTCAAAAATTCACAAAAATTATACCGTTGGTCCTATTTTTCGACGAGGCACATGGGAGCACCAGAGGATGACCTGTGGGGCACCAGAGGGTGCCACACCACAGGCCGGCGCGGCCAAGGAGGGGGGCGCGCCACCCTGTGGTGTGGGCCCCTCCTTGCCCCACTTTGCCATCTCTTTCTCCCAGCACCTTCTCTCTCCCGAAAAAACTCGTACCAGGTTCCTCTCACTCGCATTTTTGCTCCAGAGCTCCATATTTTTCGATCTCTTTGCTCAGCCCAGATTTCTTGCTGAAATTTGGCACATTTGCTCCTTGGTATGTGACTCCTCCACCCATCCAAGTAGAATTTTGTTTGGTTGAGTATATCTTGAATATTTTGCTGCTGTAGGTAACATGTTTAGTGAGCTTGCATGCTTGTTCTAAGTGGTAGAAACTAGTTTTGATGCATGATTAGTACTCTAGCAAGTTCCTATGGTAGTTTCCCTCAATTATATGTCACCAAATCAAATTTTTATATCATTTGTTGAAAATTTCAGAGAAGGGATGAAGAAGTTCAACTTTGGAGAGTTGTTCAAGAAAGGAACAACCAGCACCGGGAGGCCTTCTAGGGCCGCCACCCGGATTAGGCGATCGTACAACGAGGATATCATCGCGCCTAGCTTCGCGCCCGAAGAGGACAACGGGGCTCCTAATGCTTCGTCTTTTCCATGCTATGATTTTCTGAGGAATGCAGGGATATTGGAGGATTTCTTCACCCTTGTCAACAGGGCAGGCTTAACCACCTATGTGGGTGATGAAAGGGAGCAATACTACATGCTCACCAAAATCTTCGTCGAGAGCTTCAAGTTCCACAACAAGCAATATGAGCCGACAGTTGCATTCAAGATCTATGGTAATCCTGTTACTATGGGATTGGAAGATTTTTGTCGTGCATTGGATATTGCCCCTGTAGATACAGCAAGTAGGATTGATGACAACCCCCGGGACTTGTTGGAGCTTTATCGAGGGATCATCGATGATGATTGTCGCACCATTCAGCGTGGCAAGATAAGGAACATTCAACTCCCCGCCATTAAGTATTTTGCGTATTACATTGCTACTAGCATTCTTGGTAGGGAGAACACTAGCAATATTTCTAGTTACCATCTTGCTTTCTTGAATATTGCACTTACTGGTCAGACATCTTATCATCTTGGTTCTCTTATTGCTCGCCGCCTGACTAACAGGGGGCCTATTTTTGGAGGAACTATTGCACTGCGTGTTTTAACTTATTTAAGGCTTCCTCTTGATCCTAACGATGTGCCATTGGCCCCTAGGAAACTTGATATTGCTGCTATGAAGAGTCATCATTTTGTTACCGCTGATTCTACTGTAGATAATATGGTCTATAGAATGTTGTTTTCTGATGGGGATGAGAAGGAAATCCCTCTTCCCCAACCAGGTTTGTTCAGTATTGACAGGCAATCATGGTCGTGCACTAAGGAGGAGGTGGATGAACATATGAAGATACAAGACTTCCACCAGCAGCATGACTCCGAGGACGCCAAGGCCTCCCACGACTACACCGTCACGTATCCGGGTGCTTCTTCTAGCACATACCCGGAATACGATCCATCTTCGTCATACTACGGAGATATTACCTCATGGGATCGATGGGATTGAACTCCACTTAGGCCAAAAGCCTAAGCTTGGGGGGAGGTATACCGGCATCACTCATTCTTTGCATATTATGGTTGCTGGATACTTGTACATATTTGTTTTGTTCGTTTGAGTGGTTTTCTAATAAGAGGAAGATGATATTTGGGGAAGTGCTGCCTAAAAACAGATTCTGGACTGTTACTAGAAAAATTCGTGCGCACAGCCAGAGCGTTATTTTGAGCTGCCAATTTTTGTGCAGGTTCCCCAGGTTGTTATCTAACTTTCATTAGCTGAACACTTTTCGAGCTGAGCAACGTAAGATTTTTGTAAAAATCGATTTCTATACTGCTGTCAGGTTTTGGCAGATTTCTGTCATCCTGCTGTTATGTGCTTCTTTTAGTTTGCTATTTCTTGTTTTTGCTTTGTTTCCTTCCCAAAACTCAAAAAGACCAAAAATATTTCTGTTGTTTCTCTTCACTATTTGTTTGCTTTGGTTTCTTGCATTTGTTTCGCTTTATTTGCTATTGCTAGTTTGCTACAAGAAAACCCAAAAAGATTTTGCTTTGTTTGCTTGTTTCCTTTTGTTTTTGTTTCTAATTCGAAAACACCAAAAATATTTGCTGTTCTTCTTTGGTTTGTAAAGTTCTTTATGAGTTCAATGGTCTTCGGTGGCTGGAGCGTGGTTTTCATTTCATATTATCCAAGCTGCACAAGTGAAAAGGCAATAATGACGATCTACGACAATTGGATTGTGGTGAGAGGCTGGTATGAACTCTATTTGTTTTAATTTTTTGTACATATACTCATCCATGTGAGCATGCTTAGTTGGTTCATGTGAGGTATATGTTATTTGAGAAAGTCTAGTAGTTTATGATCTCTCATGTTTAGCTCCAATTTATTAATATGAGTAGCATGTCATGGATGTTTGCTTGCATTGTTTTATTCATAAGTAAGTATGGCATTGTGGTATCCTCCTCTGAATAATTCATTTATATCGACTTGGCACATGTTCACGCATGCATATGACTGAACAAAAAGTCAATTAAGCCTCGATGATCTATATTGCTTCAGAGTTCTTGTATCACTTTTATGCCTCCGTTAATTTATTTTGCCGCAAGCATGATTATGACAGTTACTGCTCTCTTGATTTGTCGCTCCCTAGTCTATTGCTAGCCTTCACTTGTACTGAGCGGGAACGCTGCTCGTGCTTCCAAACACATGAAAACCAAGTTATTCCAGAGTGTCCACCATAAATACCTATGCATGGCATTTCAAACCATTCCAAGTAAATTCTCATGCGCTACCTTTAAAACCTTCAAAATGCTTCTCAATTTGTGTTTATGTTTCATAGCTCATGAGGAAGTATGTGGTGTTTAGCTTTCAACCTTGTCATTTACTTTTGACGGACTCTCATATGGACTAGTGGCACATCCGCTTATCCAATAATTTTGCAAAAAGAGCTGGCAATGGGATTCCCAGTCCCAAATTAATTAACTTAAATAGACACTCCTCCATGGTTTGTGATTGTTGGACGGCACCCGAAGGATTCGGTTAGCCATGGCTTGTGTAAGCAAAGGTTGGGGGGAGTGTCATCATCATAATAAAAATAAAATAAAAAGGCACTCCTTCATGGTATGAGATTGTTGGCAGGCACCCGAGGATTCGGTTAGCCATGGTTTGTGAAAGAAAGGTTGGAAGGAGTGCCACATAAATATGCAATAATTCATGGGAGCCGCTCTTGAAAGTCCGGTTGGCGAGGTAGTTGGTGTACCCATTACCATTCGTTGACAACAACAAACACCTCTCAAAATAATTTTACTCCTGTCTTTATAAAAATGAAAAGCTCTAGCGCATGTTAATCCCTGCTTCCCTCTGCGAAGGGTCAATCTTTTACTTTTATGTTGAGTCTCCATTATTTCTTTGAGCACTATCTTGAGAGCACAACTGTCATTCTTAGTATAATATGCTTGTCTCAAAATATGATTGATTGTGGTATAACTTTGATGCATTTATCTTTTGATAATCACTACTTCTAGTCTTTTTATGAACTCCAGAGGTGCCCGGGCATTTATGTTTTGCCAACCAAATACAGGCAAGCAAGATACCACTTTATCATACTCTCTTATGAACATTGCAATCCTGCTTATACACATGATTCATGATGCTTATTATTAATTGTTGGTACCTCTCCATGATTGACATAGCTGTTAGATGATCTTATTTGCATGTATCTCATTATGAATTGCTTAAGTATTAGCCATAGCATGAGAATATATACATCATATGAGCAAATGTGTTCGTGAAAGTTCTTTTATCGCTCAGTTGTTAACTGAATTGCTTGAGGACAAGCAATAAGCTAAGCTTGGGGGGAGTTGATACGTCCAAAACGTATCTACTTTCCCGAACACTTTTGCTATTGTTTTGCCTCTAATTTGTGTATTTTGGATGCAACTAACATGGACTAACGCTGTTTTCAGCAGAACTGTTCTGGTGTCTCGTTTTTGTGCAGAAATCCAACTTTCGGGAAAATCCTCGGAATTTATGCAGAAGGCCCTATTTTCCCAGAATACTGACGGAGCCAGAAGGTCAAGTAAGGTGGAGGCCCGAGGGCCCCAAACCATAAGGCGGCGCGGCCTAGGGGGGGCCCGCGCGGCCCTATGGTGTGGCCCCCTCGGCCGGCCTCCGACGCCCTCCTTCGGACTATTTATCGGCCTCGACCTAAAAACGCACGGAGAGAAGTCGAAGTCGCCAGAAACCCTCCAGAACGCCGCCACATCGCGAAACTCCGTCGCGGGAGCCAGAAGTCTCCGTTCTGGCACTCCGCCGGGACGGGGAATTGGAGGAGATCATCGCCGCCATCACCGCCAACGCCTCTACATCAACCAGCCATGTTTCCCCCATCCATGTGTGAGTAATTCCCCCACTGTAGGCCGAAGGGGATGGTAGGGATTGGATGAGATTGGTCATGTAATAGCATAAGATTGTTAGGGCATAGTGCCTAGTGTCCGTAATTGGTACTTTGATGATATTGTTGCAACTTGTTATGCTTAATGCTTGTCACTAGGGCCCGAGTGCCATGATCTCAGATCTGAACATGTTATTGTTTCATCAAGATAATCATTGTTTATGGTCTTACCTATAAGTTGTATACACATGTCGCTGTCCGGAACCGATGGCCCCGAAGTGACAGAAATCGGGACAACCGGAGGGAATGGTAGCGATGTGAGGATCACATGTGTTCACGGAGTGTTAATGCTTTGCTCCGGTACTTTATTAAAAGGAGTACCTTAATATCCAGTAGTTTCCCTTGAGGCCCGGCTGCCACCGGCTGATAGGACAAAAGATGTTGTGCAAGTTTCTCATTGCGAGCACGCACGACTATATATGGAACACACGCCTATTGATTGCTTTGTACTTGGACACCGTTTTATTATTATCTGCAAATGCCCTGCTATGATTGTTACATGAGTTTCTCTCATCCATGCAACGCCCGTCATCCGTCCCCGTGCCTACAGTATTTTAATCCTGCTGTTTACTATAATCACTACTGCTGTCTGTGTTACTCTGCTGCTGTTATTTCACTACTGCTACTACTATAAAACAGTTACTACTGATAAACCCTTACGAGCAAGTCTGTTTCCAGGTGCAGCTGAATTGACAACTCCGCTGTTAAGGCTTCCAAGTGTTCTTTGTCTCCCCTTGTGTCGAATCAATAAATTGGGTTATACTACCCGCGAAGACTGTTGCGATCCCCTATACTTGTGGGTCATCAGTAGCAATGTTATTAGTATGAACGCAGTCACTACTAATGCTATGAATAAGTCTAAGCTTGGGGAAGCTAGTTTATATAAAAATAATCTTTTTTGCTCTTCAGCTTTTGAAGAAATATTTTGCTCTGATAATGCTTTATCTCCCATATGCGATAACTCTAATGATGCTTCTGATATTTTAACTCCACCTACTGCAAGTACTTCTTTCAAGATACCCATGAAAATTATTGAACGTGTTATGGATAACCGCTATGAAGGGGATGGAACTGTCCATCCTGAAGATCATTTACTATTTTTGCATGAATTATGCGGGTTATTCAAGTGTGCAGGTATCTCTATGGATGAAGTGAGGAAGAAGCTATTCTCTGTTTCGCTGTCTGGTAAAGCGGCGCATTGGTATAAATTGTTGGAGAATAGTCATTCTCTTGGTTGGGAGGAAATTGTATCTCTCTTTTATTCTAAATTTTATCCTCCTCATGAAGTGCATATTGATAGGAATTATATTTATAACTTTTATCCTTGTGATGGAGAGAGTATTTCTCAAGCGTGGGGGAGATTGAAATCACTAATGCTCAAATGTCCCATTCATGAGCTCCCCCGTAACGTTATTGTTAACAATTTTTATGCGAGGCTTTCAGGACAACACAAGGACTATCTGGATGCCTGTTCGGAGGGATCTTTCACAAGCAAGGAGGTTGAAGCTAGGTGGGATCTTCTTGATCGGATTGAGGAGAACACTGAAGGATGAGAGAACAATGAAGGTAACGAGTCAGGTATAAATTATGATTATGAATGCATTGAAGCTTTTATGAATACTGATAAATTCCGAAATATGAGTGCTACTTATGGTCTTGACTCTCAAGTTGCTGCAAATCTTTATAAAGCCTTTGCTTCTCATTTTGAATTGCCTAAAAAGAATTTTGATAAGTATCATGAACCTTTTAAAGAGGCTTGCATGAAGAACGAAATTGTTGTTAATGATTGCAAAAGCATGCTCAAACTCCTAAGAATGCTATTTCCTATAAGCATGTTAATTTTTGTGGAATGCATAGACCTTGTGGAATTAATCAAGTCAAAGATGAATATTGCATCCATCATATTAATGAAAAAACTAGAAAGTGGCTTAGGGCTCTAGATGATCTTGGTAAAAAAGTTTGTGCCCTCTATCCTTTTATTTGTGAAGTTTGCCATGAAGTGGGTCATTTTAATTTTCAATGCTCCTCCAATAATAATTTGAACCCAATGAGTGCTGCAAATTTGTATTGTGATGATGAAATTACTCCTAATCAGCATGATGAACTTACTTTATTTTTGGGGTGTGAAGAACTGTCGAGAAAAATCTCTTTGTTACATATGAGTGATCTTGATATTGATGATGTCCTGCATGGGTGTTTTTCTTATTGCATTGATAATAGCCATACAAATACTTACATACAAAATATTTTAGAAGATGACACCTTGCCAAAATATGATAGGACCGCTGTGTGTTTTCAACTAATTAATGAAAAGGAGGGATCCTCCCAAGTTTCTTCTATTGTTTCTGAAAGTAAATCAGTTTATGCGGACAAGCCACCCTTCAAGCCTCTTCCTCCTAAAGAAGGGAACGAGGAGAAGGAAGAGAAGAAGAAGAAGAAGAAGAAGAAGAAGAAGAAGGAGAATAAAAAGAAAGAGGTAACGGCATATCCCCGCGTGAATGAGATAACGCTAGGTAACCGTAAGTATGTTGCTCCTAATGATTATTATGGTAATGAATCTGAATACGATGATCTTCCTATGCTCTCTACATACATTAGTGATCATGATTTGAATGAGCACACTACTTTTGATATTGCAAATCTCTGGGAAACTAATTCTGAAAATGATGATGATAATAATTGCCATAGTGTCAGTGCTATCCATGCTTCCTCCCATAATGATATAGAAAGCTCTAAGCTTGGGGAAGAGGTGTTTGAAAATCCTTTTGCTACTGATCATTATGTGTTTGATACATCTCCTTCTAATAACAATGATGGTATGGTCATAGATAAACCGACTGTGAAAGATAACTATTCTATTTCTTATGATGACACTGTGCCTCCGATCTTTGATGATTATTATAAAGAATGCTATGATATAGGTTATAACTATCCTTATGAAACTTGTCATAGTCATGATTGGATTACCAAAAACAATTCTTTTAATATGCAACTTGTTTACCATGTTCAAATTCTTGATAATAATCTTGCTCCAATTACTATTAATGAGAATAACTCTTCTTATGCCAAAATTAATGATACTTCTATGCATATGAACCATGATAAGAATGTTTTAAGTGATGGGTATATTGTGGATTTCATCAATGATGCTACTGAAAGTCATTACGAGAGAGGGAAATATGGTTATATGCATCTTAATAATATTAAGTTTCCCCTCTTTATGTTGAGAATCTTGAAGTTACTCGTGTTTTATCCTCTTATGCTTGTCACTTTGTTCTTCATGAATTCATTTGTGTACAAGATTCCTTTTCATAGGAAATGGGTTAAACTTAAATGTGTTTTGAATTTGCCTCTTAATGCTCTCTTTTTGCTTCAAATACTATTTCCTGCGAGTGCATCATTGAAACTGCTGAGCCCATCTTAATGGCTATAAAGAAAGAACTCCTTGGGAGATAACCCATGTGTTATTTTGCTACAGTACTTTGTTTTATATTTGTGTCTTCGAAGTTGTTTACTACTGTAGCAACCTCTCCTTATCTTAGTTTTGTGTTTTGTTGTGTCAAGTAAAGTCTTTGATAGCAAGGTTGATACTAGATTTGGATTACTGCGCAGAAACAGATTTCTGTCTGTCACGAATCTGGGCAAAATTCTCTGTAGGTAACTCAGAAAATTATGCCAATTTACGTGAGTGATCCTCAGATATGTACGCAACTTTCATTCAATTTGAGCATTTTCATTTGAGCAAGTCTGGTGCCTCAATAAAATTCTTCTTTACGGACTGTTCTGTTTTGACAGATTCTGCCTTTTATTTCGCATTGCTTCTTTTGCTATGTTGGATGGATTTCGTTGTTTCATTAACTTCCAGTAGCTTTGGGCAATGTCCAGAAGTGTTAAGAATGATTGTGTCACCTCTGAACATGTGAGTTTTTGATTATGCACTAACCCTCTAATGAGTTTGTTTCGAGTTTGGTGTGGAGGAAGTTTTCAAGGGTCAAGAGAGGAGGATGATATACTATGATCAAGAAGAGTGAAAGCTCTAAGCTTGGGGATGCCCCGGTGGTTCATACCTGCATATTTCAAGAAGACTCAAGCATCTAAGCTTGGAGATGCCCAAGGCATCCCCTTCTTCATCGACAAATTATCAGGTTCCTTCTCTTGAAACTATATTTTTATTCGGTCACATCTTATGTACTTTACTTGGAGCGTCTGTTTGTTTTTATTTTTGTTTGAATAAATGCTTGTGTGGGAGAGAGACACGCTCCGCTGGTTCATAGGAACACATGTGTTCTTAGCCTTTAATTTTCATGGCGAAGGTTGAAACTGCTTCGTTAATTGTTATAGTTGGAAACGGAAAATGCTACATGTAGTAATTGGTATGATGTCTTGAATAATTTGATACTTGGCAATTGTTGTGCTCATGTTTAAGATCTTGCATCATATACTTTGCACCTATTAATGAAGAAATACATAGAGCTTGCTAAAATTTGGTTTGCATAATTGGTCTCTCTAAGGTCTAGATAATTTCTAGTATTGAGTTTGAACAACAAGGAAGACGGTGTAGAGTCTTATAATGTTTACAATATGTCTTTTATGTGAGTTTTGCTGCACCGGTTCATCCTTGTGTTTGTTTCAAATAAACCTTGCTAGCCTAAGCCTTGTATCGAGAGGGAATACTTCTCATGCATCCAAAATCCTTGAGCCAACCACTATGCCATTTGTGTCCACCATACCTACCTACTACATGGTATTTCCCCGCCATTTCAAACCTTCAAAGAGCGGCTCCCATTTTATTTTTATTTTTGTGTGGCACTCCTTCCAGCCTTTCAACCTTCAAAGAGCGGCTCCCATTTTATTTTTATTTTTGTGTGGCACTCCTTCCAGCCTTTCTTTCACAAACCATGGCTAACCGAATCCTTCGGGTGCCTGCCAACAATCTCATACCATGAAGGAGTGCCTTTTTATTTTAGTTTTATTATGATGACAGTCCTCCCAACCTTTGCTTACACAATCCATGGCTAACCGAATCCTTCGGGTGCCATCCAACAATCACATACCATGGAGGAGTGTCTATTTTTGTTAATTAATTCGGGACTGGGAATCCCATTGCCAGCTCTTTTTGCAAAATTATTGGATAAGCGGATGAAGCCACTAGTCCATTGGTGAAAGTTGCCCAACAAGATTGAAAGATAAACACCACATACTTCCTCATGAGCTATAAAACATTGACACAAATCAGAGGTAATAAATTTTGAATTGTTTAAAGGTAGCACTCAAGCAATTTACTTTGGAATGGCGGAGAAATACCATGTAGTAGGTAGGTATGGTGGACACAAATGGCATAGTGGTTGGCTCAAGTATTTTGGATGCATGAGAAGTAATCCCTCTCGATACAAGGTTTAGGCTAGCAAGGTTATTCGAAACAAACACAAGGATGAACCGGTGCAGCAAAACTCACATAAAAGACATATTGTAAACATTATAAGACTCTACACCGTCTTCCTTGTTGTTCAAACTCAATACTAGAAATTATCTAGACCTTAGAGAGACCAAATATGCAAACCAAATTTTAGCATGCTCTATGTATTTCTTCATTAATGGGTGCAAAGTATATGATGCAAGAGCTTAAACATGAGCACAACAATTGCCAAGTATCACATTATCCAAGACATTTTTAGCAATTACTACATGTATCATTTTCCAATTCCAACCATACAACAATTTAACGAAGAAGAAACTTCGCCATGAATATTATGAGTAAAACCTAAGGACATACTTGTCCATATGCTACAGCGGAGCGTGTCTCTCTCCCACACAATGAATGCTAGGATCTATTTTATTCAAACAAAACAAAAACAAAAACAAACCGACGCTCCAAGCAAAGCACATAAGATATGACGGAATAAAAATATAGTTTCAGGGGAGGAACCTGATAATGTTGTCGATGAAGAAGGGGATGCCTTGGGCATCCCCAAGCTTAGACGCTTCAGTCTTCTTGATATATGCAGGGGTGAACCACCGGGGCATCCCCAAGCTTAGAGCTTTCACTCTCCTTGATCATGTTGTATCATCTCCCTCTCTTGATCCTTGAAAATTTCCTCCACACCAAACTCAAAACAACTCATTAGAGAGTTAGTGCACAATCAAAATATACATGTTCAGAGGTGACATAATCATTCTTAACACTTCTGAACATTGCACAAAGCTACTGAAAGTCAATGGAATCGAAATATCCATCGAACATAACAAAACAGGCAATGCGAAATAAAAGGCAGAATCTGTCAAAACAGAACAGTTCGTATTGACGAATTTTATTGAGGCAACAGACTTGCTCAAATGAAAATGCTCAAATTGAATGAAAGTTTCGTACATACCTGAGGATCACTCATATAAATTGGCATAATTTTCTGAGTTACCTACAGAGAATTTTTCCCAGATTCGTGACAGCAAAGAAATCTGTTTCTGCGTAGTAATCCAAATCTAGTATGAACCTTACTATCAACGACTTTACTTGGCACAAAAAAACACTAAACTAAGATAAGGAGAGGTTGCTACAGTAGTAAACAACTTCCAAGACACAAAATAAAAACAAAGTACTGTAGTAAAAACATGGGTTGTCTCCCATAAGCGCTTTTCTTTAACGCCTTTCAGCTAGGCGCAGAAAGTGTGTATCAAGTGTTATCAAGAGACGAAGTGTCAACATCATAATTTGTTCTAATAATAGAATCATAAGGTAACTTCATTCTCTTTCTAGGGAAGTGTTCCATACCTTTCTTGAGAGGAAATTGATATTTAATATTACCTTCCTTCATATCAATGATAGCACCAACAGTTCGAAGAAAAGGTCTTCCCAATATGATGGGACAAGATGCATTGCATTCAATATCCAAGACAACAAAATCAATGGGTACAAGGTTATTGTTAACGGTAATGCGAACATTATCAACTTTCCCCAAAGGTTTCTTTGTAGAATGATCAGCAAGATTAACATCCAAATAACAATTTTTCAATGGTGGCAAGTCAAGCATATTATAAATTTTCTTAGGCATAACAGAAATACTTGCACCAAGATCACATAAAGCATTACAATCAAAATAATTGACCTTCATCTTAATGATGGGCTCCCAACCATCCTCTAGCTTTCTAGGAATAGCAGCTTCGCGTTCTAATTTCTCTTCTCTAGCTTTTATGAGAGCATTTGTAATATGTTTTGTGAAAGCCAAATTTATAGCACTAGCATTAGGACTCTTAGTAAGTTTTTGTAAGAACTTTATAACTTCAGAGATGTGGCAATCATCAAAATTTAAACCATTATAATCTAAAGCAATGGGATCATCATCCCCAATGTTGGAAAAAATTTCAGCAGTTTTATCACAAGCAGTTTCAGCAGTTTTAGCAGTTTCAGGCAGTTTTTTGCGCTTTGCATTAGAAGTGGAAACATTGCTAACACCAATTCTTTTATTATTAATAGTAGGAGGTGCAGCAACATGTGTAGCATTAGCATTGCTAGTGGTGGTAATAGTCCAAACTTTAGCTATATTATCTTCTTTTTCATTTTCTTCTCTTTCCCACCTAGCACGCAATTCAGCCATCAATCTTATATTCTCATTAATTCTAACTTGGATGGCATTTGCTGTAGTAACAATTTTATTATGATGATTTTCATTAGGCATAACTTTTGATTTTAAAAGATCAACATCAGCAACAAGACTATCGACTTTAGAAGCAAGTATATCAATTTTCCCAAGCTTTTCTTCAACAGATTTGTTAAAAGCAGTTTGTGTACTAATAAATTCTTTAAGCATGGCTTCAAGTCCAGGGGGTGAATTCCTATTATTGTTGTAAGAATTCCCATAAGAATTACCATAGCCGTTGCCATTATTATAAGGATATGGCCTATAGTTGTTACTAGAATTGTTCCGGTAAGCATTGTTGTTGAGATTATTATTTTTAATGAAGTTTAAATCAACATGTTCTTCTTGAGCAACCAAGGAAGCTAACGAAACATTATTAGGATCAATATTAGTCCTATCATTCACAAGCATAGACATAATAGCATCAATCTTATCACTCAAGGAAGAGGTTTCTTCGACAGAATTTACCTTCTTACCTTGTGGAGCTCTTTCCGTGTGCCATTCAGAGTAATTAATCATCATATTATCAAGAAGCTTTGTTGCTTCACCAAGAGTGATGGACATAAAGGTACCTCCAGCAGCTGAATCCAATAGGTTCCGCGAAGAAAAATTCAGTCCTGCATAAAAGGTTTGGATGATCATCCAAGTAGTCAGTCCATGGGTTGGGCAATTTTTAACCAAAGATTTCATTCTTTCCCATGCTTGTGCAACATGCTCAGTATCCAATTGTTTAAAATTCATTATGCTACTCCTCAAAGATATAATTTTAGCAGGGGGATAATATCTACCAATAAAAGCATCCTTGCATTTAGTCCATGAATCAATACTATTCTTAGGCAGAGATAGCAACCAATCTTTAGCTCTTCCTCTTAATGAGAAAGGGAACAATTTTAATTTTATAATGTCACCATATAAATCTTTATACTTTTGCATTTCACATAGTTCAACAAAATTATTGAGATGGGCAGCAGCATCATCAGAACTAACACCAGAAAATTGCTCTCGCATAACAAGATTCAGTAAAGCAGGTTTAATTTCAAAGAATTCTGCAGTAGTAGCAGGTGGAGCAATGGGTGTGCATAAGAAATCATTATTATTTGTGGTTGTGAAGTCACACAACTTAGTATTTTCAGGAGTACCCATTTTAGCAACAGTAAATAAAGCAAACTAGATAAAGTAAATGCGAGTAACTAATTTTTTTGTGTTTTTGATATAGCAAACAAGATAGCAAATAAAGTAAAACTAGCAACTAATTTTTTTGTATTTTGATTTAGTGCAGCAAACAAAGTAGTAAATAAAACTAAGCAAGACAAAAACAAAGCAAAGAGATTGGGATGTGGAGACTCCCCTTGCAGCGTGTCTTGATCTCCCCGGCAAAGGCGCCAGAAAAAGTGCTTGATACGCGTACAGCACGCGTCCGTTGGGAACCCCAAGAGGAAGGTGTGATGCGTACAGCGGCAAGTTTTCCCTCAGTATGAAACCAAGGTTTAATCGAACCAGTAGGAGCCAAGAAGCACGTTGAAGGTTGATGGCGGCGAGATGTAGTGCGGCGCAACACCAGGGATTCCGGCGCCAACGTGGAACCTGCACAACACAAACCAAGTACTTTGCCCCAACGAAACAGTGAGGTTGTCAATCTCACCGGCTTGCTGTAACAAAGGATTAGATGTATAGTGTGGATGATGATTGTTTGCAGAAAATAGTAGAACAGTATTGCAGTAGATTGTATTTCAGTATAGAGAATTGGACCGGGGTCCACAGTTCACTAGAGGTGTCTCTCCCATAAGATAAACAGCATGTTGGGTGAACAAATTATAGTTGGGAAATTGACAAATAAAGAGGGCATGACCATGCACATACATATTATGATGAGTATAGTGAGATTTAATTGGGCATTACGACAAAGTACATAGACCGCTATCCAGCATGCATCTATCCCTAAAAAGTCCACCTCCAGGTTATCATCCGAACCCCCTCCAGTATTAAGTTGCTAACAACAGACAATTTCATTAAGTATTGCGCGTAATGTAATCAATAACTACATCCTCGGACATAGCATCAATGTTTTATCCCTAGTGGCAACAGCACATCCATAATCTTAGAGATTTCTGTCACTTCCCCAGATTCACGGAGACATGAACCCACTATCGAGCATAAATACTCCCTCTTGGAGTTAAGAGTAAAAACTTGGCCAGAGCCTCTACTAATAACGGAGAGCATGCAAGATCATAAACAACACATAGATATAAATTGATAATCAACATAACATGGTATTCTCTATTCATCGGATCCCAACAAACACAACATATAGAATTACAGATAGATGATCTTGATCATGTTCGGCAGCTCACAAGACCCGACAATTAAGCACAATGAGGAGAAGACAACCATCTAGCTACTGCTATGGACCCATAGTCCAGGGGTGAACTACTCACACATCACTCCGGAGGCGACCATGGCGGCGTAGAGTCCTCCGGGAGATGATTCCCCTCTCCGGCAGGGTGCCGGAGGCGATCTCCTGAATCCCCCGAGATGGGATTGGCGGCGGCGGCGTCTCTAGAAGGTTTTCCGTATCGTGGCTCTCGGTACTGGGGGTTTCGCGACGAAGGCTTTAAGTAGGCGGAAGGGTAGGTCAGGGGGCGACGCGAGGGGCCCAGGAGACAGGGCGGCGCGGCCAAGGGTGGGGCCGCGCCGCCTGTCCTCCTGGCCACCTCGTGGCCCCACTTCGTTGACTCTTCGGTCTTCTGGAAGCTTCGTGGCAAAATAGGACCCTGTGCGTTGATTTCGTCCAATTCCGAGAATATTTCCTTACTAGGATTTCTGAAACCAAAAACAGCAGAAAACAGCAACTGGCACTTCGGCATCTTGTTAATAGGTTAGTTCCAGAAAATGCATAAATATGATGTAAAGTATGCATAAAACATGTAGATATCATCAATAATGTGGCATGGAACATAAGAAATTATCGATACGTCGGAGACGTATCATGGACCCCGGTCCAATTCTTTACATCTGAAATACAATCTACTGCAATTGTTCTACCATTCTTTGCAAACAATCATCTTCCACACTATACATCTAATCCTTTGTTACAGCAAGCCGGTGAGATTGACAACCTCACTGTTTCGTTGGGGCAAAGTATCTTGGTTGTGTTGTGTTGGTTCCACGTTGGCGCCGGAATCCCTGGTGTTGCGCCGCACTACATCTCACCGCCATCAACCTTCAACGTGCTTCTTGACTCCTACTGGTTCGATAAACCTTGGTTTCTAACTGAGGGAAACTTACTGCTGTACGCATCACACCTTCCACTTGGGGTTCCCAACGGTCGCGTGCTGTACGCGTGTCAAGCTAAATTTCTGGCGCCGTTGCCGGGGAGATCAAGACACGCTGCAAGGGGAGTCTCCACATCCCAATCTGTTTACTTTGTTTTTTGTCTTGCTTTATTTTATTTACTACTTTGTTTGCTGCATTATATCAAAATACAAAAAAATTAGTTGCTAGTTTTACTTTACTTGCTATCTTGTTTGCACTCTATATTAAAAACACAAAAAATTTAGTTACTTGCATTTACTTTATCTAGTTTGCTTTATTTACTATTGCTAAAATGGGTACTCCTGAAAATACTAAGTTGTGTGACTTCACAACCACAAATAATAATGATTTCTTATGCACACCTATTGCTCCACCTGCTACTACAACAGAATTCTTTGAAATTAAACCTGCTTTACTAAATCTTGTTATGCGAGAGCAATTTTCTAGTGTTAGTTCTGATGATGCTGCTGCCCATCTCAATAATTTTGTTGAACTATGTGAAATGCAAAAGTATAAAGATGTAGATGGTGACATTATAAAATTAAAATTGTTTCCTTTCTCATTAAGAGGAAGAGCTAAAGATTGGTTGCTATCTCTGCCTAAGAATAGTATTGATTCGTGGACTAAATGCAAGGATGCTTTTATTAGTAGATATTATCCCCCTGCTAAAATTATATCTTTGAGGAGTAGCATAATGAATTTTAAACAATTGGATACTGAGCATGTTGCACAAGCATGGGAAAGAATGAAATCTTTGGTTAAAAATTGCCCAACCCATGGACTGACTACTTGGATGATCATCCGAACCTTTTATGCAGGACTGAATTTTTCTTCGCGGAACCTATTGGATTCAGCTGCTGAAGGTACCTTTATGTCTATCACTCTTGGTGAAGCAACAAAGCTTCTTGATAATATGATGATTAATTACTCTGAATGGCACACGGAAAGAGCTCCACAAGGTAAGAAGGTAAATTCTGTCGAAGAAACCTCTTCCTTGAGTGATAAGATTGATGCTATTATGTCTATGCTTGTGAATGATAGGACTAATGTTGATCCTAATAATGTTCCGTTAGCTTCATTGGTTGCCCAAGAAGAACATGTTGATGTAAACTTTATTAAAAATAATAATTTCAACAACAATGCTTACCGGAACAATTCTAGTAACAACTATAGGCCATATCCTTATAATAATGGCAACGGCTATAGTAATTCTTATGGGAATTCTTACAACAATAATAGGAACACACCCCCTGGACTTGAAGCTATGCTTAATGAATTTATTAGTACGCAAACCGCCTTTAACAAATCTGTTGAAGAAAAGCTTGGGAAAATTGATATACTTGCTTCTAAAGTTGATAGTCTTGCTGCTGATGTTGATCTTTTGAAATCGAAAGTTATGCCTCATGAAAATCATAATAATAAAATTGTTATTACAGCAAATGCCATCCAAGTTAGAATTAATGAGAATATAAGATTGATGGCCGAATTGCGTGCTAGGTGGGAAAGAGAAGAAAATGAAAAAGAAGATAATATAGCTAAAGTTTGGACTATTACCACCACTAGCAATGCTAATGCTCCACAAGTTTCTGCACCTCCTACTAATAATGGTAAAATAATTGGTGTTAGCAATGTTCCCACTTCTTATGCAAAGCGCGAAAAACTGCCTGAAACTGCTAAACTGCTGAAACTGCCTGTGATAAAACTGCTGAAATTTTTTCCAACATTGGGGATGATGATCCCATTGCTTTAGATTATAATGGTTTAAATTTTGATGATTGCCACATCTCTGAAGTTATAAAGTTCTTACAAAAACTTACTAAAAGTCCTAATGCTAGTGCTATAAATTTGGCTTTCACGAAACATATTACAAATGCTCTCATAAAAGCTAGAGAAGAGAAATTAGAACGCGAAGCTTCTATTCCTAGGAAGCTAGAGGATGGTTGGGAGCCCATCATTAAGATAAAGGTCAATGACTTTGATTGTAATGCTTTATGTGATCTTGGTGCAAGTATTTCTGTTATGCCTAAGAAAATTTATAATATGCTTGACTTGCCACCATTGAAAAATTGTTATTTGGATGTTAATCTTGCTGATGATTCTACAAAGAAACTTTTGGGGAAAGTTGATAATGTTCGCATTACCATTAACAATAACCTTGTCCCCGTTGATTTTGTTGTCTTGGATATTGAATGCAATGCATCTTGTCCCATCATATTGGGAAGACCTTTTCTTCGAACTGTTGGTGCTATCATTGATATGAAGGAAGGTAATATTAAATATCAATTTCCTCTCAAGAAAGGTATGGAACACTTCCCTAGAAAGAGAATGAAGTTACCTTTTGATTCTATTATTAGAACAAATTATGATGTTGACACTTCGTCTCTTGATAATACTTGATACACACTTTCTGCGCCTAGCTGAAAGGCGTTAAAGAAAAGCGCTTATGGGAGACAACCCATGTTTTTACTACAGTAATTTTGTTTTATATTTGAGTCTTGGAAGTTGTTTACTACTGTAGCAACCTCTCCTTATCTTAGTTTTGTGCTTTGTTGTGCCAAGTAAAGTCATTGATAGTAGGGTTCATACTAGATTTGGATTACTGCGCAGAAACAGATTTCTTTGCTGTCACGAATCTGGGCCAAATTCTCTGTAGGTAACTCAGAAAATTATGCCAATTTACGTGAGTGATCCTCAGATATGTACGCAACTTTCATTCAATTTGAGCATTTTCATTTGAGCAAGTCTGGTGCCTCAATAAAATTCGTCTTTACAAACTGTTCTGTTTTGACAGATTCTGCCTTTTATTTCGCATTGCCTGTTTTGATATGTTCGATGGATTTTTCGATTCCATTGACTTTCAGTAGCTTTGTGCAATGTCCAGAAGTGTTAAGAATGATTATGTCACCTCTGAACATGTATATTTTGATTGTGCACTAACTCTCTAATGAGTTGTTTTGAGTTTGGTGTGGAGGAAGTTTTCAAGGATCAAGAGAGGGAGATGATACAACATGATCAAGGAGAGTGAAAGCTCTAAGCTTGGGGATGCCCCGGTGGTTCACCCCTGCATATATCAAGAAGACTCAAGCGTCTAAGCTTGGGGATGCCCAAGGCATCCACTTCTTCATCGACAACATTATCAGGTTCCTCTAGTGAAACTATATTTTTATTCCGTCACATCTTATGTGCTTTGCTTGGAGCGTCGGTTTGTTTTTGTTTTGTTTGAATAAAATGGATCCTAGCATTCATTGTGTGGGAGAGAGACACGCTCCACTGTTGCATATGGACAAGTATGTCCTTAGGCTTTACTCATAATATTCATGGCGAAGTATCTTCTTCGTTAAATTGTTGTATGGTTGGAAACAGGAAATGTTGCATGTGGTAGTGTATAATAAAATACTTGTAGAACATTAAGCTTTGATAACTTGATTCTTTGAAAATGTTTTAAGGTATTTAGATGGTAAGGCTTGCTGGATAAATAAGTTAAAATTAGTAGTATATTGTTGTCTTTAAGCTTGTGCCGTACTACAAACTCTATTTAAATAGTTGAAGGCGTAGTTGGACTTGATAGCTTTCCATGTCTGAGAGTTCATCGTAATAACTAAGTTGTGCTGAAGGTCGAGGGAGCTAGCGGGGTACTTGTGCCACCGTGAACGGCCCTCCTTGGAGTAAATTTTAATCATGCTCTTAATGATGAACCTGCTAGTTGTTTGCAATAAGCTTGTGAGTTCTTTTTGACTAATGTTAAGCTACGGTTTTTGGCACTTCCACCATCCAAATTTGCTAGCCTCTTCGGTACTGTGCATTGCCTTTTGCTCACATTGAGAATTGTGCATACTTCGCCAGTACATCCAAACCCGTGGGAGGACTTTCTCTTGTTCTCCTACACATAAGCCCATACATCTCCTCAAAACAGCCACCATACCTACCTACCACAACATTTCCATAGCTGTTCCGAGATATATTGCCATGCAACATCCATTTTACATTACATGCCATGTTTTCATTTATTATTTATATATTGCTTTGCATGATCACATACAGCTGATGTGTGGTTTACCCATGTTACGCTAGATCATTGCACATCCTGCTACATTGGCAGAGGCATACAGTTTCATACATCATGTTTCATTCATTATGAGTTATTTGTACCAGAAAGTGTGTTGTCATATTAGGATGTTGCCCCTAAAAATGAAAAGAGCCATGGAGGCCATCAAAAAGAAAAAAAAAGAAGAGAAAAGAAAGAAAAAAGAGAGAAAAAAAAGAAGAGAAAAGAAAGAAAAAAAGAGAATAAAGAAAAAGGGGGCAGCATTACTATCTTTTATCCACACTTGTGCTCATGTTTTAGCACCCGCATTATTCATAGTCATCATTTGTGCTTATGTTTAGCACCTATATGAGAGAGTTTTCATGTTTTACTAGTATAACTATGTGGGGAATTTACACTATAGAACTTGGGTTGTATATTCCAATGATGAGCCTCCTCAAAAGTGCTCTAGGTCTTCGTGAGCATCCAAGTTGGATGCACCCCCACTAGTTCCATTGGAGAGCTTTCATACACATATAGCTCTATGTGCATCTGTTGCATGACAATCACTACTCCTTGCATAGCTTCGATCATAAGGCTTCCTCTTGTCTAATGGTCATTTACAGCTTTGCAAGCCTTTCTTCCATTTGGCCTTCCAAACCCCCATTAACGTTCTTTATGCCATAACATCCTGGTGCTAATACCAAATGCTTGCGCTCACCGGTTGAGTAGACTTCAAAACAGTTGATTCATGACGTTCATGTTTATGTTTACTTGACTGAATCCTTCTTATGTTGTGAAAATTTACTTGATGCTTGGAATGAAGGATAGAACTTCTATGCTGAATACTTAACACATCCTTAATGAATTTTGTACAGTTGCATGTCTTTAAAGCAATAGTTCATGAAAACTTCTAGCTTGTCTAACTCTTGCATTATCATCTCTTATATCAATATAGATACTTGCTTTGAATGATTTGATCTCAGCTCATATGCTTTACAATAGTATGATCAAGGTTATGATGGCATGTCACTCCAGAAATTATCTTTGTTATCGTTTACCTGCTCGGGACGAGCAGAAACTAAGCTTGGGGATGCTGATACGTCTCCGACGTATCGATAATTTCTTATGTTCCATGCCACATTATTGATGATATCTACATGTTTTATGCATACTTTATGTCATATTTATGCATTTTTCGGCACTAACCTATTAACGAGATGCCGAAGAGCCAGTTGCTGTTTTCTGCTGTTTTTGGTTTCAGAAATCCTAGTAAGGAAATATTCTCGGAATTGGACGAAATCAACGCCCAGGGGCCTATTTTCACACGAAGCTTCCAGAAGACCGGAGAGTCAACGAAGTGGGGCCACGAGGCGGCCAGACGATAGGGCGGCGCGGCCCAGCCCTTGGCCGCGCCGACCTATCATCTGGGCCCCTCGTGTGGCCCCCTGACCTGCCCTTCCGCCTACAAATAGCCTTCTCGCGAAACCCCCAGTACCGAGAGCCACGATACGGAAAACCTTCCAGAGACGCCGCCGCCGCCAATCCCATCTTGGGGGATTCAGGAGATCGCCTCCGGCACCCTGCCGGAGAGGGGATTCATCTCTCGGAGGACTCTACACCGCCATGGTCGCCTCCGGAGTGATGAGTGAGTAGTTCACCCCTGGACTATGGGTCCATAGCAGTAGCTAGATGGTTGTCTTCTCCTCATTATGCTTCATTGTCGGATCTTGTGAGCTGCCGAACATGATCAAGATCATCTATCCGTAATGCTATATGTTGTGTTTGTTGGGATCCGATGAATAGAGAATACCATGTTATGTTGATTATCAATTTATATCTATGTGTTGTTTATGATCTTGCATGCTCTCCGTTACTAGTAGATGCTCTGGCCAAGTTGATGCCTGTAACTCCAAGAGGGGGTATTTATGCTCGATAGTGGGTTCATGTCTCTGTGAATCTGGGGGAGTGACAGAAACCCCTAAGGTTATGGATGTTCTATTGCCACTAGGGATAAAACATTGATGCTATGTCCGAGGATGTAGTTATTGATTACATTACGCGCAATACTTAATGCAATTGTCTGTTGTTAGCAACTTAATACTAGAGGGGGTTCGGATGATAACCTGAAGGTGGACTTTTTAGGCATAGATGCATGCTGGATAGCGGTCTATGTACTTTGTCGTAATGCCCAATTAAATCTCACTATACTCATCATAATATGTATGTGCATGGTCATGCCCTCTCCATCATGGGTAAACTCGCGATCCTAAAGTCGCCATATTACCATCCACTACAAGAAAAGGTACAACTTTGAGTACCTCTGCCACTCTTGATTCACCATCTGTGATAAGTCAACTTGTTTCACCGCCGCAAGCTTCAGTTGCGGGTACTTCTGCTGAATCTGAAAATTCTCATAATATTGATAATGTTTCTGCTGTGCTTGATGATAGTGGTTCATTGGGATCCTTTCTAGATGCTACAATTGCTAGGTCTAGACAAATTGAAAATACTGAAACTCCTAATGCTGCTACACCTGTTAATTCACCTGAACTTGATTATTCTAGTGATGATCCTGATGAGGATTATGTGGAGCTTAATGATGATTTTATTAATAGATGCAATGCTACTGCTGATGCAAGAAAAATTAAAAAGTTTCTCGCACAATATACTGTAAGACATAAGCTATCTCCTGATCCTAAATTTGCCACATCTCCTATATGCATTAAGGATAAATATTATGATTTTTCTCTTGATCTATCTCATATAGCTATTGTAGAGAAAACACCCTTTTGTGGTACTGAAAAAGAAAGTGCTGTAGAACACATGAATGAACTCTCTTCTATGAGTAGCTTGTTTTCTGATGATGTTAAGATGCGTACTTATTTCGTTGCTAAATTTTTTCCTTTCTCATTAAAGGATGATGCTAAAACTTGGTATAAGAATTTTCCGCCTGGTTCTATTAAAAGTCCAGGTGATTTACTTGATGTTTTCTTTCGAAAATATTTTCCTGCTAGTGCTCAACATGCTGCTTTACAGAAAATTTATAGCTTTGACCAGGAAGACGGAGAGAAATTTCCTGAAGCATGGGCAAGATTTTGCTCTCTTATCAGGGCTCGACCTAGACATGAATTGGAGAAGCATGATTTACTTGATATATTCTATAGTGGACTAACCGTTGAGTCTAGGGCATATTTGGATAGTTGTGCTGGTTGTGTTTTCAGGAAAAGAACTCCAGACGAAGCTGAAGAATTATTGGCTAAAATAGGCCGGAATCATGATGATTGGACTACACCTGAACCAACTCCGACGCCAATATTGAAGAAGAGGGGTTTAATTAAATTGAATGATGAAGATATGAGGGAAGCCAAGAAGTCTCTCAAGGAGAAAGGTAATAAATCTGAAGATGCGAAGAATCTACCTCCCATAGAAGATATATGTGAGATAATTCCCCCTTCATCCATGATTGAGGTAAACTCCCTTCAACGCTTTACTAGGGAAGATATTCCGTATTCAAAACCTCCTGCGCAATGCTTAGATGAGTTTGATAATTATATTGTTAAGCAAGAAAACTTTAATATGAGAGTAGAGAATCATCAAATGGAAAATTCTCAAGCTATTAGCAATTTACATGATATTGTGGAGAGAACTGATGTCTACGCCCCCTCCTTTTCCTGTAGACAGTGTTGGGCCTCCAAGAGCAGAGGTTTGTAGAACAGCAGCAAGTTTTCCCTTAAGTGGATCACCCAAGGTTTATCGAACTCAGGGAGGAAGAGGTCAAAGATATCCCTCTCATGCAACCCTGCAACCACAAAGCAAGAAGTCTCTTGTGTCCCCAACACACCTAATAGGTGCACTAGTTCGGCGAAGAGATAGTGAAATACAGGTGGTATGAATAAATAGTAGCAGTAGCAACGGCACCAGAAAATAGCTTGCTGGCGTGTAGTTGATGGTGGTAGTATTGCAGCAGTAGTAACGCAGTAAAACAGTAAACAAGCAGTGATAGCAGTATTTAGGAACAAGGCCTAGGGATCATACTTTCACTAGTGGACACTCTCAACATTGATCGCATAATAAATAACTCTTTCTCATATGTGCTACATACACTCTTTTGTTGGATGATGAACACATTGCGTAGGATTACACGAACCCTCAATGCCGGAGTTAACAAGCTCCACAATTCAATGTTCATATTTAAATAACCTTAGAGCATAATAGATCATTGCAAAATAAACCAAGAACTAACATAGTGCACACACTGTCCACATTACACTATGAAGGAGGAATAGATCACATCAATACTATCATAATGATAATTAACTCCACAATCTACAAGAGATCATGATCATAGCCTACGACAAGAACCACATGGTGCACACACTAGTCACCTTTACACCATGCAGGAGGAATAGACTACTTTAATAACATCACATGAGTAGCACACAACTAGTAGCGATACAAAGCTCATCATATGGATCTCAATCATGTAAAGCAGCTCATGAGATCATTGTATTGAAGTACATAGGAGAGAGATTAACCACATAGCTACCGGTACAGCCCCGAGCCTCGATGGAGAACTACTCCCTCCTCATGGGAGCAGCAGCGGTGATGAAGATGGCGATGGAGATGGCAGCGGTGTCAATGGAGAAGCCTTCCGGGGGCACTTCCCCGTCCCGGCGGCGTGCCGGAACAGAGACTCCTGTCCCCCAGATCTTGGCTTCGCGATGGCGGCGGCTCTGGAAGGTTTTCTCTGGTTTCGTCGAACGTGATAGGGTTTTCGCGACGGAGGCTTTAAATAGGCGGAAGGGCAGCCTTGGAGGGGGCCTGGGGCCACCACACCATAGGGCGGCGCGGCCCCCCCTATGGCCGCGCCAGGGTGTAGTGTGGGGCCCCCAGGGCTTCCCTCTGGCGGCTCTCGGGTGTTCTGGATGCTTCCGGGCAAAATAGGAACCTGGGCGTTGATTTCGTCCGATTCCAAGAATATTTCGTTACTAGGATTTCTGAAACCAAAAACAGCAGAAAATAGCAACTGGCACTTCGGCATCTTGTTAATAGGTTAGTTCCAGAGAATGCACGAATATGACATAAAGTGTGCATAAAACATGTAGATAACAAAAATAATGTGGCATGGAACATAAGAAATTATCGATACGTCGAAGACGTATCAGCATCCCCAAGCTTAGTTCCTACTCATCCTCGAGTAGGTAAACGATAAAATATAATTTCTGAGGTGACATGCTACCAACATAATCTTAATCATACTATTGTAAAGCATATGTAATGAATGCAGCGATCAAAACAATGTAAATGACATGAGTAAACAACTGAATCATAAAGCAAAGACTTTTCATGAATAGTACTTCAAGTCAAGCATCAATAAGTCTTGCATAAGAGTTAACTCATAAAGCAATAAATCAAAGTAAAGGTATTGAAGCAACACAAAGGAAGATTAAGTTTCAGCGGTTGCTTTCAACTTGTAACATGTATATCTCATGGATATTGTCAACATAGAGTAATATAATAAGTGCAATATGCAAGTATGTAGGAATCAATGCACAGTTCACACAAGTGTTTGCTTCTTGAGGTGGAGAGAAATAGGTGAACTGACTCAACATAAAAGTAAAAGAATGGTCCTCCATAGAGGAAAAGCATCGATTGCTATATTTGTGCTAGAGCTTTGATTTTGAAAACATGAAACAATTTTGTCAACGGTAGTAATAAAGCATATGTATCATGTAAATTATATCTTACAAGTTGCAAGCCTCATGCATAGTATACTAATAGTGCCCGCACCTTGTCCTAATTAGCTTGGACTACCGGATCATCGCAATGCACATGTTTTAACCAAGTGTCACAAAGGGGTATCTCTATGCCGCCTGTACAAAGGTCTAAGGAGAAAGCTCGCATTGGATTTCTCGCTATTGATTATTCTCAACTTAGACATCCATACCGGGACAACATAGACAACAGATAATGGACTCCTCTTTTATGCATAAGCATGTAACAACAATTAATAATTTTCTCATATGAGATTGAGGATATTGTCCAAAACTGAAACTTCCACCATGGATCATGGCTTTAGTTAGCGGCCCAATGTTCTTCTCTAACAATATGCATGCTTAACCATAAGGTGGTAGATCTCTCTTACTTCAGACAAGACGAACATGCATAGCAACTCACATGATATTCAACAAAGAGTAGTTGATGGCGTCCCCAGTGAACATGGTTATAGCACAACAAGCAACTTAATAAGAGATAAAGTGCATAAGTACATATTCAATACCACAATAATTTTTAAGCTATTTGTCCCATGAGCTATATATTGCAAAGGTGAATGATGGAATTTTAAAGGTAGCACTCAAGCAATTTACTTTAGAATGGCGGAGAAATACCATGTAGTAGGTAGGTATGGTGGACACAAATGGCATAGTGGTTGGCTCAAGGATTTGGATGCATGAGAGGTATTCCCTCTCGATACAAGGTTTAGGCTAGCAAGGCTTATTTGAAACAAACACAAGGATGAACCGGTGCAGCAAAACTCACATAAAAGACATATTGAAAACATTATAAGACTCTACACCGTCTTCCTTGTTGTTCAAACTCAATACTAGAAATTATCTAGACCTTAGAGAGACCAAATATGCAAACCAAATTTTAGCATGCTCTATGTGTTTTTTCATTAATGGGTGCAAAGCATATGTCGCAAGAGCTTAAACATGAGCACAACAATTGCCAAGTATCACATTACCCAAGACATTATAGCAATTACTACATGTATCATTTTCCAATTCCAACCATATAACAATTTAACGAAGAAGAAACTTCGCCATGAATACTAAAAGCTAAGAACACATGTGTTCATATGAACCAGCGGAGCGTGTCTCTCTCCCACACAAGCATTTATTCAAACAAAAACAAAAACAAAAGCACACAGACGCTCCAAGTAAAGCACATAAGATGTGACCGAATAAAAATATAGTTTCAAGAGAAGGAACCTGATAATTTGTCGATGAAGAAGGGGATGCCTTAGGCATCCCCAAGCTTAGATGCTTGAGTCTTCTTGAAATATGCAGGGGTGAACCACCGGGGCATCCCCAAGCTTAGAGCTTTCACTCTTCTTGATCATAGTATATCATCCTCCTCTCTTGACCCTTGAAAACTTCCTTCACACCAAACTTCTCATAAACTTCATTAGAGGGGTTAGTACATAATCAAAAACTCCCATGTTCAGAGGTGACACAATCATTCTTAACACTTCTGGACATTGCTCAAAGCTACTGGAAGGTAATGGAACAAAGAAATCCACCCAACACAGCGAAAGAAGCAATGCGAAATAAAAGGCAGAATCTGTCAAAACAGAACAGTCCGTAACGACGAATTTTTAATAAATACTTCCGTTGCTCAGATCAGAAAACTCAAAACTAATGAAAGTTGCGTACATATCTGAGGAACACGCACGTAAATTGGCATATTTTTCTGATTTTTCTACAGAGAAAACAGCCCAGATTCATGACAGATAGAAATCTGTTTCTGCGCAGAAATCCAAATCTAGTATCAACCTTCGATTAGAGGCTTCACTTGGCACAACAAAACACAAAACTAAGATAAGGAGAGGTTGGTACAGTAGTAAAAAACTTCCAAGACAAAAATATAAAACAAAATACTGTAGCAAAATAACACATGGGTTATCTCCCAAGAAGTTCTTTCTTTATAGCCATTAAGATGGGCTCAGCAGTTTTAATGATGCACTCATAAGAAATAGTAGTTGAAGCGAAAGAGAGCATCAAGAAGCAAGTTCAAAACAAATTTAAGCCTAACATGCTTCCTATGAAGAGGAATCTTGTACACAAATGAATTCATGAAGAACAAAGTGACAAGCCTAAGAGGATAAAACACGAGTAACTTCAAGATTCTCGACATAAAGAGGGGAAAATTAATATTATTAAGATGCATATAACCATATTTCCCTCTCTCATAATAACTTTCAGTAGCATCATTGATGAAATCCACAATATACCCATCACTTAAAACATTCTTATCATGGTTCATATGCATAGAAGTATCATTAAATTTGGCATAAGAAAAGTTATTCTCATTAATAGTAATTGGAGCAAGATTATTATCAAGAATTTGAACATGGTAAACAAGTTACATATTAAGGGAATTGTTTTTGGTAATCCAATCATGACTATGACAAGTTTCATAAGGATAGTTATAACCTATATCATAGCATTCTTTATAATAATCATCAAAGATCGGAGGCACAGTGTCATCATAAGAAATATAATAGTTATCTTTCACAGTCGGTTTATCTGTGTCCATACCATCATTGTTATTAGAGGGAGATGTATCAAGAACATAATGACCAGTAGCAAAACGATTTTCAAACACCTCTTCCCCAAGCTTAGAGCTTTCTATATCATTATGGGAGGAAGCATGGATAGCACTGACACTATGGCAATTATTGTCATCATCATTTTCAGAATTAGTTTCCCAGAGATTTGCAATATCAAAAGTAGTGTGCTCATTCAAATCATGATTGCTAATGTATGTAAAGGGCATAGGAAGATCATCGTATTCAGATTCATTATCACAATAATCATTAGGAGCAACATACTTACGGTTACCTAGCGTTATCTCATTCACGCGGGGATACGCCGTTACCTCTTTCTTTTTATTCTCCTTCTTCTTCTTCCTCTTCTTCGTTCCCTTCTTCTTCTTCTTCTCTTCCTTCTCCTCGTTCCCTTCTTTAGGAGGAAGAGGCTTGAAGGGTAGCTTGTCCGCATAACCTGATTTACTTTCAGAAACAATAGAAGAAACTTGGGAGGATCCCTCCTTTTCATTAATTAGTTGAAAACACACAGCGGTCCTATCATATTTTGGCAAGGTGTCATCTTCTAAAATATTTTGTATGTAAGTATTTGTATGGCTATTATCAATGCAATAAGAAAAACACCCATGCAGGACATCATCAATATCAAGATCACTCATATGTAACAAAGAGATTTTTCTCGACAGTTCTTCACACCCCAAAAATAAAGTAAGTTCATCATGCTGATTAGGAGTAATTTCACCATCACAATACAAATTTGCAGCACTCATTGGGTTCAAATTATCATTGGAGGAGCATTGAAAATTAAAATGACCCACTTCATGGCAAACTTCACAAATAAAAGGATAGAGGGCACAAACTTTTTTACCAAGATCATCTAGCGCCCTAGACCACTTTCTAGTTTTTTCATTAGTATGATGGATACAATATTCATCTTTGATTTGATTAATTCCACAAGGTCTATGTATTCCACAAAAATTAACATGCTTATAGGAAATAGCATTCTTAGGAGTTTGAGCATGCTTATTGCAATAATTAACAACAATTTCATTCTTCATGCAAGCCTCTTTAAAAGGTTCATGATACTTATCAAAATTCTTTTTAGGCAATTCAAAATGAGAAGCAAAGGCTTTATAAAGATTTGCAGCAACTTGAGAGTCAAGACCATAAGTAGCACTCATATTTCAAAATTTATCGGTATCCATAAAAGCTTCAATGCATTCATAATCGTAATTTATACCTGACTCTTTACCTTCATTGTTCTCCCATCCTTCAGCGTTCTCCTTAATCCGATCAAGAAGATCCCACCTAGCTTCAACCTCCTTGCTTGTGAAAGATCCCTCCGAACACGCGTCCAGATAGTCCTTGTGTTGTCCTGAAAGCCTCGCATAAAAATTATTAACAATAACATTACGGGGGAGCTCATGAATGGGACATTTGAGCATTAGTGACTTCAGTCTCCCCCACGCTTGAGAAATACTCTCTCCATCATGAGGATAAAAGTTATAAATATAATTCCTATCAATATGCACTTCATGAGGAGGATAAAATTTAGAATAAAAGAGAGATGCAATTTCCGCCCAACCAAGAGAATGTCTATTATCCAACAGTTTATACCAATGCGCCGCTTTACCAGACAGCGAAACAGAGAATAGCTTCTTCCTCACTTCATCCATAGAGATACCTGCACACTTGAATAACCCGCATAATTCGTGCAAAAATAGTAAATGATCTCTAGGATGGACAGTTCCATCCCCTTTATAGTGGTTGTCCATAACACGTTCAATAATTTTCATAGGTATTTTATACGGAATACTTTCAGCAGGTGGATTTAAAATATCAGAAGCATCATTAGAGTTATCGCATATGGGAGATAAAGCATTATTAGAACAAATTTTCTCCCCTAAAGATGGGAAGCTAAAAAGATCACAAAAACTAGCTTCCCCAAGCTTAGACTTCTCCATAGCATTAGCAGTAATTGCATTCATACTAATAACATCGCTACTAGCATGCAAATAAGGTTCCATAGGTTTTTTAATTTTCGCATCAAACAATTCTAAATCAGGAAAAAGACTAAAAAGCTCACCAATTTTTTTGTTGTTTTCCATTATGCCTAACTAGTGTAAACAAGAAACAAAAAGTTGCAATTGCAGGATCTAAAGGAAATAGCTTCGAGTACTTACAACGGCGCCGGAAAATAGCTTAGTAGCCGGGATCCGGAGTGTGAGTACCTTTTACCTTTCCTCCCCGGCAACGGCGCCAGAAAATAGCTTGATGTCTACGCCCCCCTCCTTTTCCTGTAGACAGTGTTGGGCCTCCAAGAGCAGAGGTTTGTAGAACAGTAGCAAGTTTTCCCTTAAGTGGATCACCCAAGGTTTATCGAACTCAGGGAGGAAGAGGTCAAAGATATCCCTCTCATGCAACCCTGCAACCACAAAGCAAGAAGTCTCTTGTGTCCCCAACACACCTAATAGGTGCACTAGTTCGGCGAAGAGATAGTGAAATACAGGTGGTATGAATAAATAGTAGCAGTAGCAACGGCACCAGAAAATAGCTTGCTGGCGTGTAGTTGATGGTGGTAGTATTGCAGCAGTAGTAACGCAGTAAAACAGTAAACAAGCAGCGATAGCAGTATTTAGGAACAAGGCCTAGGGATCATACTTTCACTAGTGGACACTCTCAACATTGATCGCATAATAAATAACTCTTTCTCATATGTGCTACATACACTCTTTTGTTGGATGATGAACACATTGCATAGGATTACACGGACCCTCAATGCCGGAGTTAACAAGCTCCACAATTCAATGTTCATATTTAAATAACCTTAGAGCATAATAGATCATTGCAAAATAAACCAAGAACTAACATAGTGCACACACTGTCCACATTACACTATGAAGGTGGAATAGATCACATCAATACTATCATAATGATAATTAACTCCACAATCTACAAGAGATCATGATCATAGCCTACAACAAGAACCACATGGTGCACACACTAGTCACCTTTACACCATGCAGGAGGAATAGACTACTTTAATAACATCACATGAGTAGCACACAACTAGTAGCGATACAAAGCTCATCATATGGATCTCAATCATGTAAAGCAGCTCATGAGATCATTGTATTGAAGTACATAGGAGAGAGATTAACCACATAGCTACCGGTACAGCCCCGAGCCTCGATGGAGAACTACTCCCTCCTCATGGGAGCAGCAGCGGTGATGAAGATGGCGATGGAGATGGCAGCGGTGTCGATGGAGAAGCCTTCCGGGGGCACTTCCACGTCCCGGCGGCGTGCCGGAACAGAGACTCCTGTCCCCCAGATCTTGGCTTCGCGATGGCGGCGGCTCTGGAAGGTTTTCTCTGGTTTCGTCGAACGTGATAGGGTTTTCGCGACGGAGGCTTTAAATAGGCGGAAGGGCAGCCTTGGAGGGGGCCTGGGGCCACCACACCATAGGGCGGCGCGGCCCCCCCTCTAGCCGCGCCAGGGTGTAGTGTGGGGCCCCCAGGGCTTCCCTCTGGCGGCTCTCGGGTGTTCTGGATGCTTCCGGGCAAAATAGGAACCTGGGCGTTGATTTCGTCCGATTCCGAGAATATTTCGTTACTAGGATTTCTGAAACCAAAAACAGCAGAAAACAGCAACTGGCACTTCGGCATCTTGTTAATAGGTTAGTTCCAGAAAATGCACGAATATGACATAAAGTGTGCATAAAACATGTAGATAACATCAATAATGTGGCATGGAACATAAGAAATTATCGATACGTCAAAGACGTATCAAGAACCTCCAATGATGTTAAGATGCTTGTTAAACATTTTCAAATGGTTCAAACTCAAATTGATCAACTCACTAAAGTGCAAAATGACTTGTTAAAAAACAATTCTAAAGAGAAACATGCTTATGAAGTAACAACTAGAGGTGGTGTCTCTACCCAGGATCCTCTATATCCTGAAGGGCATCCCAAAAGAGTTGAACAAGATTCTCAACGAATTGAAACTAGTGCTCCTTCTAAGAAAAAGAAGAAGAAACATAAAAATGTTGTAGAATCCTCTGAACCCGTTAATGATCCTAATAGTATTTCTATTTCTGATGCTGAAACTGAAAGTGGTAATGAACATGATAATGGTAATGATAATGATAAGAATGATGCTTCTGATAAAGAAGAGGTTGAAGATGAACCTGAAAAGCATGATAAAAATAAAAAGTATACTAAAGAAGATTTTATTGCTAAGAAACATGGTAATGAAAGAGAACCTTGGGTGCAAAAGCAAATGCCTTTTCCTGCTAAGAAACTAAAATCAAAGGAAGAATAACACTATAATAAATTTTGTGATTGGATGAAACCTTTATTCTTGCAAATCCCTTTGACTGATGCTATTAAATTGCCTCCTTATTCAAAGTATATGAAAGATATTGTCACTAACAAAAGGAAATTCCCAATGAGGAGATTTCCACTATGCTTGCTAATTACTCTTTCAATGGCAAAGTTCCAAAGAAGTTGGGCGACCCAGGTATACCTACTATTCCTTGTTCTATTAAGAATAATTATGTTAAAACTGCTCTATGTGACTTGGGAGCCGGTGTTAGTGTTATGCCTTTTTCTCTTTATAAGAGACTTTATTTAGACAAGTTGATACCTACTGATATATCTTTGCAAATGGCTGATAAATCTACTGCTATTCCTGTTGGTATATGTGAGGATGTTCCTGTTCAAGTTACTAATAACTGCTTGATATTAACTGATTTTGTTGTGTTGGAAATGCCTGAAGATGATAATATGTCTATTATTCTTGGGAGACCTTTTCTTAACACCGCATGGGCTGTTATTGATTGCAATAAAGGAAAGGTTACTTTCAATGTTGATGATAAGGAGCATATCGTCTATTTCCCCAAGAGGATTGATAAAGTATGTGGAGTTAATACTATTTCTAATGTGAGAACTATCAAAGTTGGAACTATCGATTGTCCTATATATGAGCCTAAAGAAGGTTATCAAAATCTTATGATTGGATCCATATCAATACAATTCAAGGTAACATGATTGATTTGAGGTTTATTTCTCTTTATGCTATGTAAAATTTATTTGGTGGCAAGACTTGATCAACCTTGTTAACAAATACTTTTTATATGCATGGAGGAGGTAAACAACATCTCTTTCCCCCTCCACTTGTCTTACTTGCTGTAGCACTTTTGATTTGCAAAGTTCCTTAGTTAATTAGAGATTTCAAAAAATTTCATGTCCAGTAATAATAAACTTAATACCCAGAAATGTGCATTTTTCAAAGTTTTCAAAAATTCACAAAAATTATACCGTTGGTCCTATTTTTCGAAAATGCACCTGGGAGCACCTGGGGATGACCAGTGGGGCACCCCAGGGTGGCACCCCACAGGCCGGCGCGACCAGCAAGGGGGGCGCGCCACCCTGGTGTGTGGGTCCCCCTTTGCCCCACTTCAGCATCTCTTCCTCCCACACTCTTCTCTCTCCCAAAAAAATCAGCACCAGCTTTCTCTCACTCGCGTTTTTGCTCAAGAGCTCAGGATTTCTCGAACTCTTTGCTCAGCCCAGATTTCTGTCTGAAATTTGGCACATTTGCTCTCCGATATGTGACTCCTCCGATTATCCAAGTAGAATTTTGTTTGGTTGAGTATATCTTGAATATTTTGTTGTTGTAGGTAACATGTTTAGTGAGCTTGCATGCTTGTTCTAAGTTGTAGAAACTAGTTTTGATGCATGATTAGTACTCTAGCAAGTTCCTATAGTAGTTCCTCTCAATTATATGTCACCAAATCAAATTTTATATCATTTGTTGAAAAATTTCAGAGAAGGAAGATGGATAATTTCAACTTTGGAGAAGTGTTTGAGAGAGAGACGATGAGCACTGGAAGGCCCTCTAGGACCACCACCTGATTTAGGCGATCCTACAATGAGGATGTCATTGCACCAAGCTTCGAGCCCGAAGAAGACAATGGAGTTCCTAACGCTTCATGTTTCCCATGTTATGACTTTTTGAGTAATGCAGGGTTGCTGGATGATTTCTTTACCCTCGTTAACAAGGCGGGCTTAGCCGCCTACGTGGGAGATGAAAGGGAGCAATACTTCATGCTCACCAAAATCTTTGTTGAGAGCTTCAAGTTCAACAACAAGCACTATGGCCCGACAGTTGCATTCAAGATTTATGGTGATCCTATTACTATGGAATTGGAAGAATTTTGTGTTGCATTGGGTATTGCCCCTGTAGGTACAGCAAGGAGGATTGAGGACAACCCCAGGGTCTTGTTGGAGCTCTATCGAGGGATCACCAATGATGATTGTCGCATCATTCAGCGTGGCAAGATAAGGAACATCCAACTCCCCGCCATTAAGTATTTTGCCTATTACATTGCTACTAGCATTCTTGGTAGGGAGAACACTAGCAATATTTCTAGCTACCATCTTGCTTTCTTAATTGCTGCACTTACTGGAGAGACACCTTATCATCTTGGTTCCCTTATTGCTCGCCGCTTGTCTAACAAGGGGCCTATTTTTGGAGGAATTATTGCATCACGCATTTTAGCACATCTAGAACTTCCTCTTGACCCTACAGATGTGCAATTAACTCCTAGGAGGCTTGATATTGCTGCTATGAAGAGCCATCATTTTGTTACCGCTGATTCTACTTCAGATAATTTGGTCTATAGAATGTTGTTTGCTGACGGGGATGAGAAGGAAATTCCTTTGCCCCAGCCAGATTTGTTCAGTATTGACAGGGAACCATGGTCCCGCTCTAAGGAGGAGGTGGAGGAGAAAATGAAGATACAAGGCTTCCACCAGCAGCATGACTCTGAGGACGCCGAGCCCTCCTACGACTACACCATCACGTATCCGGGTGCTTCTTCTAGCACATACCCGGAATATGATCCATCTTCGTCGTACTACGGAGGTGCTACTTCATGGGCACCATGTGATTGAACTCCACTTAGGCCAAAAGCCTAAGCTTGGGGGGAGGTATACTGGCATCACTCATTCTTTGCATATTATGGTTGCTGGATACTTGTATATACTTGTTTAGTTTCTTTGAGTGGTTTTCTAATGAGAGGGAGATGATATTTGGGGAAGTGCTGCCTGAAAACAGATTCTGGACTGTTACCGCAAAAATTCCCAAAAATAGCCAGAACGGTATTTTGTGAAGCCAATTTTTGTGCATGTTTCCCAGGTTGTTATCTAACTTTCATTAGTTGAACACTTTTCGATTTGAGTAGTGGAAGAATTTCTTAAAAATCGAGTATTGTACTGCTGTCAAGTTTGACGAATTTCTGCTGCTTTGTGTTTATGTGACTCTTCTAGTTTCCATTTTCTTGTTTTTGCTTTGTTTCCTTCCTAAAACACAAAAAGACCAAAAATATTTCTGTTGTTTTTCTTCACCATTTGTTTGTTTTGGTTTCTTGCATTTATTTTGCTTTATTTGCTATTGTTGGTTTGCTATAAGAAAATCCAAAAAGATCTTGCTTTGTTTGCTTGTTTCCTTTTGTTCTTGTTTCCAATTCGAAAACACCAAAAATATTTGCTGTTCTTCTTTGGTTTGTAAAGTTCATCTTGAGTTCAATGGTCTTCGGTGGCTGGAGCGTGGTTTTCATTTTATATTATCCAAGCTACACAAGTGAAAGGCAATAATGACGATCTACGACAATTCGATTGTGGTGAGAGGCTGGTATGGACTCTATTTGTTTTCATCCATGTGAGCATGCTCAGTTGGTTCATGTGAGGTATATGTCATTTAAGAAAGTCTAGTAGTTCATGATCTCTCATGTTTAGCTCCAATTTATTAATATGAGTAGCATGTCATGGATGTTTGCTTGCATTGTTTTATTCATAAGTAGGTATGACATTGTGGTATCCTCCTCTGAATAATTCATTTGTATTGACTTGGCACATGCTCACGCATGCATATGACTGAACAAAAGTCAATTAAGCCTCTATGATCTACATTGCTTCAGAGTTCTTGTATCACTTTTATGCCTCCGTTAATTTATTTTGCCGCAAGCATGATTATGACAGTGACTGCTCTCTTGATTTGTCGCTCCCCAGTCTATTGCTAGCCTTCACTTGTACTGAGCGGGAACACTGCTCGTGCTTCCAAACACCTGAAAACCAAGTTGTTCCAAAGTGTACACCATAAATACCTATGCATGGCATTTCAAACCATTCCAAGTAAATTCTCATGCGCTACCTTTAAAACCTTCAAAATTCTTCTCAATTTATGTTAATGTTTTATAGCTCATGAGGAACTATGTGGTGTTTAACTTTCAACCTTGTCATTTACTCTTGACGTACTTTCATTATGGACTAGTGGCACATCCGCTTATCCAATAATTTTGCAAAAAGAGCTGGCAATGGGGTTCCCAGCCCCGATTAATCAAATTTCATTAATAATTCTCTTCACTTGTTTTGCTCTGATTCATCAACAAGCAACTTAATTTTGCAAATAGACACTCCTCCATGGTATGTGATTGATGGAAGGCACCCGAGGATTCGGTTAGCCATGGCTTGTGTAAGCAAAGGTTGGGGGGAGTGTCACTCATAATAAAACTAAAATACGTGTGTAAACAAAAGAGAAGAGGGATGATCTACCTTGCTGGTAGAGATAATGTCCTTCATGGGAGCCGCTCTTGAAAGTCCGGTTGGCGAGGTAGTTGGTGTACCCATTACCATTCATTGACAACAACAAACACCTCTCAAAATAATTTTACTCCTGTTTTAAAAATGAAAAGTTCTAGCGCATGTTAATCCCTGCTTCCCTCTGCGAAGGGTCAATCTTTTACTTTTATGTTGTGTCTCCATCCTTTCTTTGAGCACTTTCTTGGGAGCACAACTGTCATTCTTAGTATAATATGCTTGTCTCAAAATATGATTGATTGCGGTATAACTTTGATGCTTTTATCTTTGACAATCACTATTTCTAGTCTTTCTATGAACTTCAGAGGTGCCTGAGCATTTATGTTTTGCTGATCAAATATGGGCAAGCGAGATACCACTTTATCATACCCTTTTATGAACATTGCAATCCTTCTTATAGACATGATTCATGATGCTTATTATTAATTGTTGGTACCTTTCCATGATTGACATAGCTGTTAGATGATCTTATTTGCATGTACCTTATTATGAATTGCCTAAGTGTTAGCCATATCATGAGAATATTTACATCATATGAGAAAATGTGTTCGTGAAAGTTCTTTTATTGCACTCAGTTGTTAACTGAATTGCTTGAGGACAAGCAATAAGCTAAGCTTGGGGGGAGTTGATACGTCCAAAACGTATCTACTTTCCCGAACACTTTTGCTATTGTTTTGCCTCTAATTTGTGTGTTTTGGATACAACTAACGCGGACTAACGCTGTTTTCAGCAGAATTGCTTTGGTGTCTTGTTTTTGTGCAGAAATTCAACTTTCGGGAAAATCCTCGGAATTTATATCAATGGGCCTATTTTACAAGAATACTCAGGGAGCCAGAAGGGCAAGCCAGGTGGAGGCCCGAGGGCCCCACACACCAGGCCGGCGCGGCCCAAGGGGGGCGCGCCGCCCTAGTGTGTGGCCCCCTCAGCTGGCCTCCGACGCCCTCCTCTGGACTACTTAAGGGGTTCGATCTAAAAATCGCGACCAAGAAGTCGAAGTCGCCAGAAACCCTCCAGAACGCCGCCACATCGCGAAACTCCGTCTCGGGGGCCAGAAGTCTCACTCCGCCGGGACGGGGAATTGGAGGAGATCATCGCCATCATCACCACCGACGCCTCTCCATCGACCAGCCATGTTTCCCCCATCCATGTGTGAGTAATTCCCCCGCTGTAGGCTGAAGGGGATGGTAGGGATTGGATGAGACTGGTCATGTAATAGCATAAGATTGTTAGGGCATAGTGCCTAGTGTCCGTAATTGGTACTTTGATGATATTGTTGCAACTTGTTATGCTTAATGCTTGTCACTAGGGCCCGAGTGCCATGATCTCAGATCTGAACATGTTATTGTTTCATCATGATATTCATTGTTTTATGATCTTACCTGCAAGTTGTATACACATGTCGCTGTCCGGAACCAAAGGCCCCGAAGTGACAGAAATCGGGACAACCGGAGGGGATGGTAGTGATGTGAGGATCACATGTGTTCACGGAGTGTTAATGCTTTGCTCCGGTACTCTATTAAAAGGAGTACCTTAATATCCAGTAGATTCCCTAGAGGCCCGGCTGCCACCGGCTGGTAGGACAAAAGATGTTGTGCAAGTTTCTCATTGCGAGCACGTACGACTATATATGGAACACATGCCTATTGATTGCTTTGTACTTGGACACCGTTTTATTATTATCTGCAAATGCCCTGCTTTGATTGTTACATGAGTTTCTCTCATCCATGCAACGCCCGTTATCCGTCCCCGTGCCTACAGTATTTTAATCCTGCTGTTTACTAAAATCACTACTGCTGTCTTTGTTACTCTGCTGCTGTTATTTCACTACTGCTACTGCTATAAAACTGTTACTACTGATAAACTCTTGCGAGCAAGTCTGTTTCCAGGTGCAGCTGAATTGACAACTCCGCTGTTAAGGCTTTCAAGTATTCTTTGTCTCCCCTTGTGTCGAATCAATAAATTGGGTTTTACTACCCGCGAAGACTGCTGCGATCCCCTATACTTGTGGGTTATCAAACATCATGTACCTGGAGACTCTGGAGCGGATGAACCTTACCAAGGAACAGCTCAAACACAGCAACACTGAGTTTCATGGCGTGGTTCCGGGTAAAAAGGCGAATTCCCTCGGTAGCATCACACTTCCCGTGGCCTTCGGCGATGTTCACAATTTCCGCGAAGAGAAGATCACGTTTGAGGTTGTGCCCTTCAAGAGCTCCTACCACGTCATCTTCGGCAGGCCCACCTACCACAAGTTCCACGCAAGAGCATGCTACATCTACAACAAGCTCAAGATTCCGGGTCCCAATGGTATGATTACCGTATCCGGAGACTACAAAAAGGCTCATGAGTGCGAGTTGGGCGAAGCCGCCTTCGCAGAGTCTGTGATATCTGGAGAGGAGCTGAAAGGCTACAGAGCCGCGGTGGATCCGACTGAAATGCAGACCACCAAGAAACAGATCTCCGAACAGAAAAATTCCTTCAAGGCCGCGATAGAGACCAAGAAAGTCAACTTCAAGGAAGGAGACACCACCAAGCAGGTCTCAGTCAGAGCCAACATGGACCCCAAATAGGAAGACGCGCTCGTCGAGTTCCTCCGCGCTAACATGGATATCTTCGCATGACAACCTTCTGACATGTCCGGAGTACCAAGGGAACTCACCGAGCACTACCTCACATAAGCCCGGGGGCTAAACCGGTGAAGCAAGCTATGCGACGCTTTGGAGATAAGAAGCGCCGCGCCATAGGAATGGAATTAGCAAAGTTACTAGAGGCAGGCTTTGTAATAGAAGTTATCCACACTGATTGGGTCGCAAATCCCGTCCTTGTACCAAAAAAGAATTCCGAAATACTAAGAATGTGCATCGATTACTCCGGCTTGAATAAGCATTGTCCGAAGGATCCGTTTCCCCTGCCGCGCATTGACCAAGTCATTGATTCGACGGCAGGGGCGGAACTTCTGTGTTTTCTTGACGCATATTCCGGGTATCACCAGATCCGGATGAAGGAGTCCGACCAAAAGGCGACCTCATTCATCACCCCATTTGGTACTTACTGCTATGTTACTATGCCTTTTGGCTTAAAAACGCAGGTGCCACCTACCAACGTACGATGCAGCGGTGCCTGAAGGACCAAATTGGCCGGAACGTGCACGCCTACGTCGACGACATCGCGGTCATGACCCGGGAAGGATCCGACTTGATCAGCGACCTCACAGAAACCTTTGAGAACCTCCGACGGTACAAGATGATATTGAATCCGCTGAAGTGCGTCTTTGGCGTACCAGCCGGAAATTCCTTGGCTTCATTGTCTCTAATAGGGGCATTGAAGTTAACCCGGAGAAAATCAAGGCAATCCTGTGCATCAAAAGGCCAACTTGTCTCAAAGATGTGCAATGACTAACTGGTTGTGTTGCAGCAATCAGCAGGTTTGTTAGCCGTCTTGGCGAGGCGCTACCCCTGTACAAGCTATTGAAGAAGACGGACAAATTTGTCTGGGATGAGGCAGCAGATACAGCACTTCAAGGGTTGAACGAAATACTCACCTCCCCACCTATCCTAGCAGCACCAGGAGAGTCAGAGCCTATGCTCCTTTACCTAGCAGCTACCAACAGAGTTATCAGCCTCGTCATCGTGGTGGAGCGACAGGAAGAAGGACACGAATATGGAGTCCAAAGGCCAGTCTACTACATTAGCGAAGTGCTTACGGAGTCCAAACAACGCTATCCTCACTTTCAAAAGCTAGCCTATGGAGTTTTCCTAGGCAGCAGGAAGCTGAGACACTACTTCCAGGAGCATCCAGTAACAGTCGTGAGCAAAGCTCCGCTGTCAACGATTCTCAACAACGCTGACGCAACAGGACGCACAGCAAAATGGGGCATTGAATTATCCGCCTTCGACATCAACTACAAAGCCAGGACTGCGGTCAAGTCCCAGGTCTTGGCAGATTTCGTCGCAGATTGGACAGAAGCTCCGGATATGAATTTAGAGCCGGAACCAGAGACATGGGTTATGCACTTCGATGGATCCAAGCAGCATCAAGGCTCAGGAGCCGGAGTCACCCTGAACTCCCCTACCGGAGAAGAACTGCAGTACGTTCTGCATATCCACTTCGAAGCTACAAACAATATGGCGGAATACGAGGCTCTACTACACAGACTGCGCATCGCTAAGGAGATAGGGATCAAGCACATCATTTGCTGCGGAGATTCCGACCTGGTGGCACAGCAAGTAGCCGGAACCTGGAACGCCAGAAACTCCATCATGGAGGCTTACAGAGACGAAGTTGACAAGATCGCCAAATGCTTCCTCGGATACGAAGTCAAGTACGTCAGGAGAGGCGATAACACAGCAACAGACATGCTATCCAAGCTCGGATCCGGCAGGAAGCCAGTTCCGCCTGGTATTTTCCTGGAGCATCTCCGGACACCCTCGGTGAAGGGCGCTAACCCGGAAAACCCAGAGGTGGCAGTATCTCCGGCTAGAGAAGTGATGGCTATCATTCCGGCTTGGACACAGCCTTTCTTGGACTACCTCATCGATCAAAAGTTGCCGGAGGACGAGGTCCTCGCACGACAGATCATCAGACGAGCAAGATCCTACACAATCGTTGACGGACAGCTCTACAAACGAATGCAACATGGGTATTTCTCAAATGCGTCTCTAATCAAGATGGCATTGAAATCCTCAGAGAGATCCACGCAGGGGACTGCGGGCACCATGCCGCTCCCAGGTCACTCATTGCAAAAGCTTTTCGGCTCGGGTTTTACTGGCTCACAGCTAAAGAAGATGCTGATAAGCTGGTGAAGACCTGCCGAGGTTGTCAGTACTATGCTATTCAACCAAACGCTCCAGCCCAAGAGCTGAAGACCATACCTATCACCTGGCCGTTTGCGGTCTGGGGGCTCGATATGGTTGGTAAGTTAAAAAGATCATCTCCTGGAGGTTTTGAATACCTTCTGGTCGCTGTTGACAAGTTCAGTAAGTGGATCGAGGCAAAGCCAGTGAGAAAAGCTGATGGTGCTACGGCACTAAAATTTGTCTGCAGCCTCGTGATGAGATTCGGCATCCCACACAGCATAATCACAGATAATGGCACAAACTTCGCACAAGGAGAATTGAAGGATTACTGCGAGGAAGTAGGGATTCGACTGGACCTTGCCTCTGTGGCTCACCCACAATCCAATGGTCAGGTTGAAAGGGCTAACGGCCTCATATTATCAGGAATTAAGCCACGCCTTGAAGAACCACTGCGACGCTGATGTATACTCACGCTTCTTTTCCTGTAGACAGTGTTGGGCCTCCAAGAGCAGAGGTTTGTAGAACAGCAGCAAGTTTTCCCTTAAGTGGATCACCCAAGGTTTATCGAACTCAGGGAGGAAGAGGTCAAAGATATCCCTCTCAAGCAACCCTGCAACCACAAAGCAAGAAGTCTCTTGTGTCCCCAACACACCTAATACACTTGTCAGATGTATAGGTGCACTAGTTCGGCGAAGAGATAGTGAAATACAGGTGGTATGAATGTATATGAGCAGTAGTAACGGCACCAGAAAATAGCTTGTTGCTACAACTGGCGTGTGGTTGATGGTGGTAACATTGCAGGAAGTAGAGATGCAGTAAAACAGTAAACAAGCGATGATTGCAGTATTTGGGAACAAGGCCTAGGGATTATACTTTCACTAGTGGAAACTCTCAACATTGATCACATAATAAAACCACTCTACACTCTATTGTTGGATGATGAACACCACTAATTGTGTAGGGCTACAAGAACCCTCAATGCCGGAGTTAACAAGCTCCACAATATTCGATATTCATATTTAAATAACCTTAGAGTGCATGATAGATCGACACAACTATACCAAGTACTAACATAGCATGCACACTGTCACCTTCATACTATGAAAGGAGGAATAGATCACATCAATACCATCATAGTAATAGTTAACTTCATAATCTACAAGAGATCATAATCATAAACTACGCCAAGTACTACATGATGCACACACTGTCACCATTACATCATGGAGGAGGAATAGAGTACTTTAATAACATCACTAGAGTAGCACATAGAATAGTGATACAAAGCACATTGCAATCATAAAGGGATATAAATAAGCACTTCACTATGCTATTCATAACAGTGAATAAGTATTCTGTGAAATATAGCCTAAGAGACCCACATGGTGCACACACTGTCACCTTTACACACGTGGGACAAGGAGTCTCCGGAGATCACATAAGTAAAATCCACTTGAATAGCATAACGACATCTAGATTACAAGCATCATCATATGGATCTCAATCATGTAAGGCAGCTCATGAGATCATTGTACTGAAGTACATAGGGAGAGATTAACCACATAGCTACCGGTACAGCCCTTAGCCTCGATGGAGAACTACTCCCTCCTCATGGGAGACAGCAGCGTTGATGAAGATGGCGGTGGTGTCGATGGAGATGCCTTCCGGGGGCACTTCCCCGTCCCGGCGGCGTGCCGAAACAGAGACTTCTGTCCCCCAGATCTTGGCTTCGCGATGGAGGCGGCTCTGGAAGGTTTCTCGTACCGTGGCTTTTTCGTATCGAAGATTTAGGTCAGGGACCTTTAAATAGGCGAAGAATCGGAGTCGGAGGGCTGACGAGGCGGTGACACCATAGGGGGGCGCGACCCACCCCTGGCCCACGCCGGCCTAGCGTGTGGGGCCCCCAAGGCTCCTCTCTGGTGGCTCTCGGGTGTTCTGGAAGCTTCGTGGAATTTTAAGACTCTGGGCGTTGATTTCGTCCAATTCCGAGAATATTTCCTTACTAGGATTTCTGAAACCAAAAACAGCAGAAAATAGGAACTGGCACTTCGGCATCTCGTCAATAGGTTAGTTCCGGAAAACGCATAATAATGACATAAAGTGTGAACAAAATATGTAGGTATTGTCATAAAACAAGCATGGAACATAATAATTATCGATACGTTGGAGACGTATCAGACGCGCAGCTGGAGCTTGGGCCGATGAGTTGGATTCTGTCTTGTGGAGTTTACGAACTACCCCTAACAGGTCAACAGGATTTACTTCCTTCTTCCTGGTATACAGATCCGAAGCCGTGCTCCCCTCCGACATCATCCATGATTCACCGCGAGTTTCTGCCTATAATGAAGAAACAGCTGACGAGGCCAGACAGCTATCTGTGGACTTGATCGAAGAAGCTCGGAACCTAGCCGACCAACGCTCCACCATATACCAGCAGAAACTCCGACGTTATCGCAGTCGTCGAGTTCGGAACCGCTCTTTCATGGCCGGAGACTTGGTCATCCGCCTTCGATAGGTGAAAGACCATAAGCTGCAATCTCCATGGGAAGGACCCTTTGTCGTTAGCAAAGTGCTTCACAACGGATCGTACTACCTTGTCGATTTCCGGGAGCTAAAGGACAGACCTGCTAACTGGTACCGGAAATGCAAGCGTGAGGATCTGGAGGACATCTACGACGAGACAGATCGCCCTTGGAACATTGCACAGCTACGTCCTTTCCACACTTAGCATAATTTTCTGAGTTGCATACTCTGTAATAGTTATACATGATCAATGAAATAAAGCTTTTGGTTCACTCTTTGAGTCGTTTACCTCCTTTACTTGTTCATTTTTAGATCGTGTATGTTTTCCGACTAAAACCGCAGAGCTGGATATTTCCGCCAAGGCGTGTATGAAAGTTGTGATTTTCAAAAATCGTCCTTTAGGACGTAAGCTTAAGTTTTCTGGTGGAAATGTTTTCTGTTGCGAACTCGTGGATTCCTAGTAGCGATTTCCGGCACCTTGGCTGGGGGCTTGTTTCCGCGGTTATTGACGGATTGCCATTGGGCTTCGTCGCCGCTGGCGAGTGTTTCCGGCTAAAGGTCTTCTGGCTCGCGGAAGGTCAAATGAGCAAGCCGGAAAACAACGAAATCAGCACTTGCTTTCCAAGAAAAACGAAACATGCAAATAATATTAAAGGATAGCAGGATAAGTTGCTTCCGCCCACGCATAACTGTTTCATCCCTAGCTACTTAAGAATTTAAGTTATATTACAAACCCACTCCGGGGCCAAAATGATGCAACATTGTTTCATTGTTTCACAGGATTTCTACTCGGAGGAATGATCCTCCTCAGATGCCACATAGGCGGAGCCGTTGCCGGTGCCGTCACCGGAGCCAATGTCGGAGTCTTCATCAGAGCCTTCCTCGGACAGCTCAGCGCTCGACCTGGAGCCTTCCGCGTAGCACTCCTGATCGCCTTCCTCTTCATCTTCCGCGTCTGAGAAACCCTTGGGCAGATCATACTTGTGGTACCAGAACGAGTGGTTAACTCGCCTAACAAATAGTTGATCAAACCCTTGGGTCTCCGCGAGAATGGAGCGCATGTTGGCACCCTTGGGAGTGTCGCGCGCAACATCCGCGAAGTTCATAGAGGGGAAGTGCGCCTTGCAGGTGGCCAAGACAAGGGAGGCAACTCCGCGAGCAGAAGACTCTTGCCAGTCTTTGATGAACTCCGGCACCTGCTTCATTAGCTTTGACATAGTGTCAATCACTGTGGTCTTGGCTCTCTTCAAAGACAAGGTCTTGGCGATTCCGCGACACGCTGCGAACAGCTCATCAATGGAACTCCGCGCTTCATCGTATGCCTCCGTCCTCTTGAGGGCTGACTCCTTGGTCCACTCAAAGCCAAGGCTCGCTGTGAAATTTGGGGATCAGTTCCTTCACGGACAAAGCAACATATGATGAAGCCGGAATTACAACATAAAGGATGCTTACGGAAGATCATCTTGTCAATAGCCTCCGCCTCCGCTTCTTGAACCTTATTTTTGGCCACTAAGGATGTCACCCTTTGCTGGCTTTTCTTCAGTTTGTTAGTGAGTTCCGCCATGTCGCGGGCGTGCTTTTCTGAGAGCTCCTTCCTCGCCAAATTCTCCTTCTCGGAGGATTGTTTAATAAAGGCCTTGAGGGATTCGTTCTCCGCCTCCAGCACTTGGACTTTGGCGGACAGGTCGTCGAAGGCGGAGTGCTTGCCAGTTTCTTCTGCAGGCGGAAAATCACACATGTTATGCATCATGAAAGATTATAGCAAAATGCAAATCCAACCCGGAACCTTACCATTTAAGCGGGTCTCCAAGTGCTTTATAGCCTTTTGGCTATTTTCCGCATTCTGACGCAGCCCCTCTATCTCCGTCATTTGCTCCAGCACGTGGATGCGTAGGTCTTCGTGCAGATTCCGCGTGTTCTGAGAAGCAAACATGAGTTAGTCGGATATTCAAAATTCTGGGGGCTGGCGAGGAGTTCAAAGTCTTGGATTGATAAAATTTTAAATCTCCGCCTAAGGTACATATCGAAGAAAGCATCGGCTAACACATGTTACACGGAAAAAAATGTCTAACCCAATGCTTGGGGGCTAGTGTTACCTGGCGCGCGTTCTTGTGCTTAGCAAAGAAAACCTTGAGATCACTCTCGAGGTCGGAGAGCTCCTGCATTTCCGTGTTCGCAGGCCCCCACACCTGGTCCATCATGGCGGAGACTTCCGCGTGGCGTTGTGAGAGGGGGACCTTTTGCAGAGTTGGAAATAGTTCAGGGTGAGTCTGGGGCGTGCCAGTCGCACGGATAAGCTGTAGTTTTTGCTCGTATTTCTCTGGCGTTGGCTCAGCTGAGGTGGCAGTTGGTTGCTCAGGCGGAGGTGCAGACGAGGATGCGCCCTTGCCGGAATCGCCGTGGCCAGCTGGGTCTTCGGGAAGGTCATCAATGTTGATGACGTCCTTGGGATCCGGCTTGGTGGCAGAGGAGGCCTTGGGCGGAACCTCGACCTCCGGCGTAACAGGAATGGAAGCCGGATATGGCTTGACCTTCTTCTTGAGGACTGATACGTCTCCGACGTATCGATAATTTCTTATGTTCCATGCCACATTTTTGATGATATCTACATGTTTTATGCGCACTTTATGTCATATTTATGCGTTTTCCGGAACTAACCTATTGACGAGATGCCGAAGGGCCAGTTCCTGTTTTCTGCTGTTTTTGGTTTCAGAAATCCTAGTAAGGAAATATTCTCGGAATCGGATGAAATCAACGCCCAGCATCTTAGAATCCCCGGAAGCATCCAGAACACTCGAGAGTCGCCAGAGTGGACCCACAGGGGGCCCAGGAGGTAGGCCGGCGTGGCCCAGGCCCTGGCCGCGCCGCCTTACCCCCTCACCGCCTCTTCGACCCTCCGACTCCGCCTCTTCGCCTATATAAAGGTCCTCGACCTAAAACCTCGATACGGAAAATCCACGGTACGAGAAACCATCCAGAGCCGCCGCCATCGCGAAGCCAAGATCTGGGGGACAGGAGTCTCTGTTCCGGCACGCCGCCGGGACGGGGAAGTGCCCCCGGAAGGCTTCTCCATCGACACCACCGCCATCTTCATCAACGCTGTTGTCTCCCATGAGGAGGGAGTAGTTCTCCATCGAGGCTCGGGGCTGTACCGGTAGCTATGTGGTTAATCTCTCTCCTATGTACTTCAATACAATAATCTCATGAGCTGCCTTACATGATTGAGATTCATATGATGATGCTTGTAATCTAGATGTCATTGTGCTAGTCAAGTGGATTTTACTTATGTGATCTCCGGAGACTCCTTGTCCCACGTGTGTAAAGGTTACAGTGTGTGCACCGTGTGGGTCTCTTAGGCTATATTTCACAGAATACTTATTCACTGTTATGAAGAGCATAGTGAAGTGCTTATTTATATCCCTTTATGATTGCAATGTGTCTTGTATCACAATTTATATGTGTGCTACTCTAGTGATGTTATTAAAGTAGTTTATTCCTCCTGCACGGTGTAATGGTGACAGTGTGTGCATCGTGTTAGTACTTGGCGTAGGCTATGATTGTGATCTCTTATAGATTATGAAGTTAACTATTGCTATGATAGTATTGATGTGATCTATGCCTCCTTTCGTAGCGTGAAGGTGACAGTGTGCATGCTATGTTAGTACTTGGTTTGGTTATGTTGATCTGTCATGCACTCTAAGGTTATTCAAATATGAACATCGAATATTGTGGAGCTTGTTAACTCCGGCATTGAGGGTTCGTGTAATCCTACACAGTTAGTGGTGTTCATCATCCAACAAGAGGGTTTAGAGTCTAGCATCTATCTATTTATTCTGTTATGTGATCAATATTGAGAGTGTCCACTAGTGAAAGTATGATCCCTAGGCCTTGTTCGCAAATACTGCTATCGCTGCTTGTTTACTGTTTTACTGCGTTTCTACTGCCCGCAATATTACCACCATCAACTACACGCCAGCAAGCACTTTTCTGGTGCCGTTGCTACTGCTCATACTTATTCATACCACCTGTATTTCACTACCTCTTCGCCGAACTAGTGCACCTATTAGGTGTGTTGGGGACACAAGAGACTTCTTGCTTTGTGGTTGCAGGGTTGCATGAGAGGGATATCTTTGACCTCTTCCTCCCTGAGTTCGATAAACCTTGGGTGATCCACTTAAGGGAAACTTGCTGCTGTTCTACAAACCTCTGCTCTTGGAGGCCCAACACTGTCTACAAGAATAGAAGCTCCCGTAGACATCAAGCACTTTTCTGGCGCCGTTGCCGGGGAGGAAAGGTAAAAGGCACTCATACTCCGGTTCCATGTAAATTTCTTTTCTGGCGCCATTGTGTTTGTGCTCGAAGCTATTTCCTTTAGATCCTGCAATTGCATCTTTTTGTTTCTTGTTTACACTAGTTAGGCATAATGGAAAACAACAAAAATATGAGAGATCTTTATGAACTTTATCTTGAATTAGGACATGATGTGTTTGAAGAGAGAAGTAAAAAACCCATGGAACTTTATATGCATGCTAATGGGAATGTTATTAATATGAATGCTTTGAACACTATTGTTGCTAATGCTATGGAAAATTCTAAGCTTGGGGAAGCCGGCTTTGATGAGCATGATCTTTTTAGTCCCCCAAGCATTGAGGAGAAAATTTACTTTGATGATACTTTGCCTCCTATTTATGATGATTATAATGATATTGGTCTTTTGGTGCCGCCTATTATGGAGGATAAATTTGATTATGATTACAATATGCCTCCTATATTTGATGATGAGAATAATAATGATAGCTACTTTGTTGAATTTGCTCCCGCTATTACTACTAAAATTGACTATGCCTATGTGGAGAGTAATAATTTTATGCATGAGACTCATGATAAGAATGCTTTATGTGATAGTTATATTGTTGAGTTTGCTCATGTTGCTACTGAAAGTTATTATGAGAGAGGAAAATATAGTTGTAGAAATTTTCATGTTACTAAAATGCCTCTCTATGTGCTGAAATTTTTGAAGCTATACTTGTTTTATCTTCCTATGCTTGTCACTTTGCTCTTCATGAACTTGTTTATTTACAAGATTCCTTTTCATAGGAAGCATGTTAGGCTTAAATTTGTTTCATACTTGCCTCTTGATGCTCTCTTTTGCTTCAAATACTATTTCTTGCGAGTGCATCATTAAAACTGCTGAGCCCATCTTAATGGCTATAAAGAAAGAACTTCTTGGGAGATAACTCATGTGTTATTTTGCTACAGTACTTTGTTTTATATTTGTGTCTTGGAAGTTGTTTACTACTGTAGCAACCTCTCCTTATCTTAGTTTTTTGTTTTGTTGTGCCAAGTAAAGTCGTTGATAGTAAGGTTCATACTAGATTTGGATTACTGCGCAGAAACAGATTTCTTTGCTGTCACGAATCTGGGCAAAATTCTCTGTAGGTAACTCAGAAAATTCTGACAATTTACGTGAGTGATCCTCAGATATGTACGCAACTTTCATTCAATTTGAGAATTTTCATTTGAGCAAGTCTGGTGCCTCAATAAAATTCGTCTTTACGGACTGTTCTGTTTTGATAGATTCTGCCTTTTATTTCGCATTGCCTCATTTGCTATGTGGGATGGATTTCTTTGTTCCATTGACTTCCAGTAGCTTTGAGCAATGTCCAGAAGTGTTAAGAATGATTGTGTCACCTCTGAAAATGTATATTTTGATTGTGCACTAACTCTCTAATGAGTTGTTTTGAGTTTGGTGTGGAGGAAGTTTTCAAGGATCAAGAGAGGGAGATGATACAACATGATCAAGGAGAGTGAAAGCTCTAAGCTTGGGGATGCCCCGGTGGTTCACCCCTGCATATATCAAGAAGACTCAAGCGTCTAAGCTTGGGGATGCCCAAGGCATCCCCTTCTTCATCGACAACATTATCAGGTTCCTCCCCTGAAACTATATTTTTATTCCATCACATCTTATGTGCTTTGCTTGGAGCGTCGGTTTTTTTTGTTTTTTTTGTTTTGTTTGAATAAAATGGATCCTAGCATTCATTGTGTGGGAGAGAGACACGCTCCACTGTAGAATATGGACAAATATGTCCTTAGGCTCTACTCGTAATATTCATGGCGAAGTTTCTTCTTCGTTAAATTGTTATATGGTTGGAATTGGAAAATGATACATGTAGTAATTGCTAAAATGTCTTGGATAATGTGATACTTGGCAATTGTTGTGCTCATGTTTAAGCTCTTGCATCATATACTTTGCACCTATTAATGAAGAAATACATAGAGCATGCTAAAATTTGGTTTGCATATTTGGTCTCTCTAAGGTCTAGATAATTTCTAGTATTGAGTTTGAACAACAAGGAAGACGGTGTAGAGTCTTATAATGTTTACAATATGTCTTTTATGTGAGTTTTGCTGCACCGCTTCATCCTTGTGTTTGTTTCAAATAGCCTTGCTAGCCTAAACCTTGTATCGAGAGGGAATACTTCTCATGCATCCAAAATACTTGAGCCAACCACTATGCCATTTGTGTCCACCATACCTACCTACTACATGGTATTTCTCCGCCATTCCAAAGTAAATTGCTTGAGTGCTACCTTTAAACAATTCAAAATTTATCACCTCTGATTTGTGTCAATGTTTTATAGCTCATGAGGAAGTATGTGGTGTTTATCTTTCAATCTTGTTGGGCAACTTTCACCAATGGACTAGTGGCTTCACCCGCTTATCCAATAATTTTGCAAAAAGAGCTGGCAATGGGATTCCCAGTCCCAAATTAATTAACCAAAAATAGACACTCCTCCATGGTATGTGATTGTTGGACGGCACCCGAAGGATTCGGTTAGCCATGGCTTGAGAAAGCAAAGGTGGGGAGGAGTGTCATCAAAATAAAACTAAAATAAAAAGGCACTCCTTCATGGTATGAGATTGTTGGCAGGCACCCGAGGATTCGGTTAGCCATGGTTTGTGAAAGAAAGGTTGGAAGGAGTGCCACACAAAAAATAAAAATAAAATGGGAGCCGCTCTTTGAAGGTTTGTCTGGCAAGGGGGTTAGAGTGCCCACTACCATTCGTTCACAACAACAAACACCTCTCAAAACTTTACTTTTATGCTCTCTATATGTTTTCAAAACCAAAGCTCTAGCACAAATATAGCAATCAATGCTTCCCTCTGTAAAGGGCCTTTCTTTTACTTTTATTGTTGAGTCAGTTCACCTATCTCTCTCCACCTCAAGAAGCAAACACTTGTGTGAACTGTGCATTGATTCCTACATACTTGCATATTGCACTTGTTATATTACTTTACATTGACAATATCCATGAGATATACATGTTATAAGTTGAAAGCAACCGCTGAAACTTCATCTTCCTTTGTCTTGCTTCAATACCTTTACTGTGAATTACTGCTTTATGAGTTAACTCTTATGCAAGACTTATTGATGCTTGTCTTGAAGTACTATTCATGAAAAGTCTTTGCTATATGATTCATTTGTTTACTCATGTCATTTACATTGTTTGGATAGCTGCATTCATTACATATGCTTACAATAGTATGATCAAGTTTATGATGGCATGTCACTCCAGAAATTATCTTTGTTATCGTTTACCTGCTCGGGACGAGCAGAAACTAAGCTTGGGGATGCTGATACGTCTCCAACGTATCGATAATTTCTTATGTTCCATGCCACATTATTGATGATATCTACATGTTTTATGCGCACTTTATGTCATATTTATGCGTTTTCCGGAACTAACCTATTGACGAGATGCCGAAGGGCCAGTTCCTGTTTTCTGCTGTTTTTGGTTTCAGAAATCCTAGTAAGGAAATATTCTCGGAATCGGACGAAATCAACGCCCAGCATCTTAGAATCCCCGGAAGCATCCAGAACACCCGAGAGTCACCAGAGTGGACCCACAGGGGGCCCAGGAGGTAGGCCGGCGCGGCCCAGGCCCTGGCCGCGCCGCCTTACCCCCTCACCGCCTCTTCGACCCTCCGACTCCGCCTCTTCGCCTATATAAAGGTCCTCGACCTAAAACCTCGATACGGAAAAGCCACGGTACGAGAAACCATCCAGAGCCGCCGCCATCGCGAAGCCAAGATCTGGGGGACAGGAGTCTCTGTTCCGGCACGCCGCCGGGACGGGGAAGTGCCCCCAGAAGGCTGCTCCATCGACACCACTGCCATCTTCATCAACGCTGCTGTCTCCCATGAGGAGGGAGTAGTTCTCCATCGAGGCTCGGGGCTGTACCGGTAGCTATGTGGTTAATCTCTCTCCTATGTACTTCAATACAATAATCTCATGAGCTGCCTTACATGATTGAGATTCATATGATGATGCTTGTAATCTAGATGTCATTGTGCTAGTCAAGTGGATTTTACTTATGTGATCTCCGGAGACTCCTTGTCCCACGTGTGTAAAGGTGACAGTGTGTGCACCGTGTGGGTCTCTTAGGCTATATTTCACAGAATACTTATTCACTATTATGAAGAGCATAGTGAAGTGCTTATTTATATCCCTTTATGATTGCAATGTGTCTTGTATCACAATTTATCTGTGTGCTACTCTAGTGATGTTATTAAAGTAGTTTATTCCTCCTGCACGGTGTAATGGTGACAGTGTGTGCATCGTGTTAGTACTTGGTGTAGGCTATGATTGTGATCTCTTGTAGATTATGAAGTTAACTATTGCTATGATAGTATTGATGTGATCTATGCCTCCTTTCGTAGCGTGAAGGTGACAGTGTGCATGCTATGTTAGTACTTGGTTTGGTTATGTTGATCTGTCATGCACTCTAAGGTTATTTAAATATGAACATCGAATATTGTGGAGCTTGTTAACTCCGGCATTGAGGGTTCGTGTAATCCTACACAGTTAGTGGTGTTCATCATCCAACAAGAGGGTGTAGAGTCTAGCATCTATCTATTTATTCTGTTATGTGATCAATGTTGAGAGTGTCCACTAGTGAAAGTATGATCCCTAGGCCTTGTTCGCAAATACTGCTATCGCTGCTTGTTTACTGTTTTACTGCGTTTCTACTGCCCGCAATATTAACACCATCAACTACATGCCAGCAAGCACTTTTCTGGTGCTGTTGCTACTGCTCATACTTATTCATACCACCTGTATTTCACTACCTCTTCGCCGAACTAGTGCACCTATTAGGTGTGTTGGGGACACAAGAGACTTCTTGCTTTGTGGTTGCAGGGTTGCATGAGAGGGATATCTTTGACCTCTTCCTCCCTGAGTTCGATAAACCTTGGGTGATCCACTTAAGGGAAACTTGCTGCTGTTCTACAAACCTCTGCTCTTGGAGGCCCAACACTGTCTACAAGAATAGAAGCTCCCGTAGACATCAAGGACTCTTGGGGCCTTGGGGGGCTGGCTTCCGGAACTTCTGTTGCGCAAAGGAAAAAGCATAATGACTAAGTATGCGCTTGCTCGTGATGACAGAAGGATCTGAATTCGGAAATCGAGCACTTACCCGGAAGGCTTGAAGAATTGGTGAATGTCAGGTTGAGCTCTGTTGCTGGTGTCGATGAGCTTGAGGCGCTTCTTTTCCGCCTCTGCCTTGCGAGTAGCCGCGGTGCTAAGCACCTCGCGGGCACGTTTGGCTGCAGGGCTGGAGGGAGCAGCCCTCTTCCTCTTGGAGGGGCGCGGAACCTCGGGAGCCTCCGCCTTCGATGTGGCTTCCGGATCGGTGTTGCCTGTATGGGGGACCCGGAGGAGAGTTCCGAGATCACCTTCCTCGAGGGCTTCGAGCTAAGTTACAGAGTCAACACTTAGATAAAATTCTGATTGCAAAGGAATCAATGGTTGAGTCAAGATAACTTACCGCGGTCCCGGAGCCGTCGGTGTGGATGTCCTTGTTACACACGTGAACATGAAGTTCACGCGGAATCTTGATGAGGAGCCGGATCCTCTTGTCGATGGCGTCGGCGGAGAGGTTGTCCTTGGAGGCGCGCATCGGATCGTCGCGCCCCGTGTATTGGAACATCAAGCGGTCCCGATGTTGAAGTGGTTGGATCCGCTTGGTGAACCAGGACATGGTGAGGTCCTTCCCCGTCAGGCCTTCTTCCGTTAGCTTGCAGATCCGCCTAACGGCGCGGGTCAGCTGGGGCGACTCGGAAAGGTGAGGACATTGAGTCCAAGCCGGAGTCTCGCTGGCAGGGCTGTTCTTGAAGGGCGGCAGCATCCTTTCGCCCGCCGGGTCGGAGACGTCCTTCAGATAGAAGAAGCCTCCAGACCAGTACCGCGCGGATTCGTGGCGGTCGGTTGGGGGGTAGACGCGGCCGGGGCGGAGCATGAAAGTAATGGACCCGCAAGTGGCAAACTCGGAGGTCTGGCGGATCTTCTCCCTCTTGACGGAGTAATAATATTGAAATAGAGGAAGTTCGGGAGGTACCCGGAGATGGCCCTCGCAAAGAGTGACATGGTTGCTGATCGCCAAGACACTGTTTGGCGATATGTTGTGGGGCTGGAGCCCATATGCTTTCATGATTTCCGAGAAGAAATCTGATGGCGGAAAGGAGAAGCCACGTTCCACCAATGCCTTGGTCACCACCATTTCGCCATCCTGGGGGGCTGGAGCCAGAGAACCCGGAACTGTTCGCCAGGATCCGGGCCTCAGGAAGCCTTCCGCCTCGAGGTTCTTCAGTTCCATCTCAGTGGTGGTGCAAGGCCACCATTTCCCTTTGGCTTCACTATCTCGCTGGCGAGCCTTAGACTTTTTGGCGGCTATTTCTTCCGCCTTGTGCTCCGCTTGATCCGCCCCGGAGGTTTTCTCTGGGTTAGCAGAGGTCCCCTCGGCATCCTTGCCGGAATCCTTGGAAGGATCCAGCTGGACTGGGACAAAGGGTGGAGGGGCGGAGGAGATTGGGGTTGCCAAGATCGGCTCGGAAGTTGGAGGCGGAGTCGTAGAAGACATCTGAACAAGAAACAATGGCGGAAAACATAGCTTAGTCGGATCCAACGTCGTCATCCTAAGGTTCATCCCTACCAACTACGGCGCGAGGACGAAGCTCGAGAACTTACCGTAATGGATTCCGCGGTGGTCGGAGTCACCGGCGACAAGGTTTTTGCGCGGTGGCTCGCTGAAGTTAAGAACAGGATGAACTCTGTGCGGTGGCGAAGTGATGACGCGTAAAGCACACGCCCGTTGGGAACCCCAAGTGGAAGGTGTGATGCGTACAGCAGCAAGTTTCCCTCAGTAAGAAACCAAGGTTTATCGAACCAGTAGGAGTCAAGGATCACGTGAAGGTCGTTGGCGGAGGAGTGTAGTGCGGCGCAACACCAGGGATTCCGGCGCCAACGTGGAACCTGCACAACACAATCAAAATACTTTGCCCCAACGTAACAGTGAGGTTGTCAATCTCACCGGCTTGCTGTAAACAAAGGATTAATTGTATAGTGTGGAAAATGATGTTTGCTTGCGAAGAACAGTAAAGAACAATGTTTGCAGTAGATTGTATTCAGATGTAAAAGAATGGACCGGGGTCCACAGTTCACTAGTGGTGTCTCTCCAATAAGAAATAGCATATTGGGTGAACAAATTACAGTTGGGCAATTGACAAATAAAGAGGGCATAACAATGCACATACATATCATGATGACTACCATGAGATTTAATCAGGGCATTACGACAAAGTACATAGACTGCTATCCAGCATGCATCTATGCCTAAAAAGTCCACCTTCGGGTTAGCATCCGCACCCCTTCCAGTATTAAGTTGCAAACAACAGACAATTGCATTAAGTATGGTGCATAATGTGTAATCAACACAAATATCCTTAGACAAAGCATTGATGTTTTATCCCTAGTGGCAACAGCACATCCACAACCTTAGAACTTTCTCACATCGTCCTGCATTCAATGGAGGCATGAACCCACTATCGAGCATAAATACTCCCTCTTGGAGTTACAAGTATCAACTTGGCCAGAGCCTCTACTAGCAACGGAGAGCATGCAAGAACATAAACAACACATATATGATAGATTGATAATCAACTTGACATAGTATTCCATATTCATCGGATCCCAACAAACACAACATGTAGCATTACAAATAGATGATCTTGATCATGATAGGCAGCTCACAAGATCTAAACATGATAGCACAAGAGGAGAAGACAACCATCTAGCTACTGCTATGGACCCATAGTCCAATGATGAACTACTCACACATCAATCCGGAGGAGATCATGGTGATGAAGAGTCCTCCGGGAGATGATTCCCCTCTCCGACAGGGTATCGGAGGCGATCTCCTGAATCCCCCGAGATGGGATTGGCGGCGGCGGTGTCTCTGGAAGGTTTTCTGTATCGTGCCTCACGGTACTGGGGTTTTCTCGACGAAGGCTTTAAGTAGGCGGAAGGGTAGGTTTAGGGGCGACACGAGGGCCCCACACGCCAGGGCGGCGCGGCCCCACCCTTGGCCGCGCGGCCCTGTTGTGGCGGCGCCTCGTCGCCCCACTTCGTAATCCTTTCGGTCTTCTGGAAGCTTCGTGGAAAAATAAGACCCTGGGCGTTGATTTCGTCCAATTCCGAGATTATTTCCTTTGTAGGATTTCTGAAACCAAAAACAGCAGAAAACAACAACTGGCTCTTCGGCATCTTGTCAATAGGTTAGTGCCGGAAAATGCATAAATATGACATAAAGTGTGTATAAAACATGTGAGTATCATCATAAAAGTAGCATGAAACATAAGAAATTTTATATACGTTTGAGACGTATCAAGCATCCCCAAGCTTAGTTCCTACTCGTCCTCGAGTAGGTAAACGATAACAAAGATAATTTCTGAAGTGACATGCTATCATAATCTTGATCAATACTATTGTAAGCATATGTAATGAATGAAGTGATTCGAAGCAATGGTAAAGACAATGATTAAACAACTGAATCATGTAGCAAAGACTTTTCATGAATAGTACTTTCAAGACAAGCATCAATAAGATTTGCATAGAAGTTAACTCATAAAGCAATAGATTCTTAGTAGAAAGTTTTGAAGCAACACAAGGGAAGATATAAGTTTCAGCGTGTGCTTTTAACTTCAACATGTTTATCTCATGGATAATTCTCAACACAAAGTAATCTTATATTTACTAATTGGAGACTCCCCACAAGCATCCACGTTAATCCTAGAGGTTAGATAATTACATCCATACGATTAACTAGGTAATGTATGTACAGCCGTAGGATGACCCATGATAACCTGCCCGCACCCGCGTGACTTTTAGCGTCAGATCATCCAAGAAAAAAAAAGATATAGAATACGATCTAGCTCGAAGCATAAGTTTGACCGGCAGCCATGCATGCTAACCTACATAGATTGATTCGCCCTATTATACCCTATATAATTTTCAATCAGTTTAGCACCCTTCATAATGATCTGGGCACTGTAGATGTGCAAATTATCCACTACTTCGTCCAACCATTGCCTGATGCGTTGCTATTTTGTGTCAGTCATTCACTCGGTTATTTCTGTTGTATTTTTTTTAGCCGAAAGGTGACCGGCTACCGGTTGTTTGCCGTTACTTCCGTTTTCATTAGGATAGTCTTTTCACCGCTTTGACAGAATAGTCGAGAAGTTCTGTCCACCGCACTAGGCGGTACGGCAGCACCTCCAACACTTTCTATGGGATTCCAGCCAAACACATCGACGGGGTGACGGCGTCGTCCGCGCCGCCGGCTGCCCTTTGGTTTAGGGTGCGAAAGCAGTCATCCGCGGCGGCGACCGTGCCGCCGGCGGCAACAACGACATCGCTGGGGGAGCGGAGGGGTCGGACCAAGCGGCCGGCGTCGTGAATTTCCTGTTGATGTAAATGGCCCACGAGGGCACCGCAGAGGAATACCCGAGCTACTTGACGCCGGCGCCGACCCCAACTTCAGCGACTTAGACGCCCTCCCGGCGATGCATATCCCCGCCTGTGAGGAGCACGCAGTGCCCGTACAGCTGCTCCTCGAGCACGGCGCGGGGTGTTGGTCGTAGTCGTGGTACTTCTGCTGGTACTGTCTCCGCATGCGCCCTGCCACTTCTCTCCATGTATGTGCAGCTGCTGTTTCTTTCTTTCTCTCATTGTGCCTACCTGCTGCTGCTACCACCTCTCTATGGTTGTTGTTGCCGTTGCTCCTCTCTCTACTATTGCTCCTCCTGGCTCCTGCCATACGATTTCTCTTCCCTCTCACTGGTGGAAAAAAGGGCTTTGGTCGCGGTTGGCAACTGCCATTAGTCGCGGTGGCGCAACCGCGACCAAAGCTGCGCGACTAAAGGCCCCCCCCTTTAGTCGCGGTTCCTTACGAACCGCGACTAAAGGCCCGTCCACGTGGGCCGCAGGCGAGCGCCAGGGCGGAGGACCTTTAGTCGCGGTTCTTCTGGCCAGCCGCGACTAAAGGCCTCCGCGGGTTGTTGGGTTGGAGCCCCCCTCCCCCTAAATCTGGTTTCTTTTTAATTTGTATTATTTTATTTCTTTTGGGTTTTAATTCTGAAGGAGTTTCACATATTTAGGCCAACCGCGACTAAAGGCCTCCGCAGGGTTTAGGGTTTTAGCCCCCCTCCCCCTAAATCTGGTTTCTTTTTAATTTGTATTATTTTATTTCTTTTGGGTTTTAATTTTGAAGGAGTTTCACATATTCTACGGTACTGTATACATACATGCATATGAATGTACAATTTCAAACAAATTTGAAATTAGAACCAAAAAGAATTCAAGAGGAATATACAATATATATTCAATATCGGATGACCATATACAATATATATTCAATATCGGATGACCATATACAATTTTGAACAAGTTAGTTACAAATTCTGGTGCATATAAAGTTCTACGTCATCGTAATAGTGTTCTCCTTTAGGATCGATGACTTCCCTCGCCAACCATCCAGCTAGTTCCTCTTGAAGTGGTCGGAAGCGAGCTTCTGGACTAAGCGTCTTCCGGAGGTTATTCCTCAGGATGTTGTTCTCACACGTCTGGTCCCGCTCATTGCAGTATCTCCGGATCCTCTCACAAACATAGTATCCACATAGGTTGGTCCCCGGTGGCTGAGTATCCCCAGTCGTCCGCACTGCCATTTTAAAATGTAGCTCTTTTTGAATTCACCGACCTTGGTATCTACGAACCGTCTCCAAACCCTACGAGGCAAAGAAAATTAAATAAACAAGAGAGTTATTAATTAGTTACTTGATATTAGGAAATGATGAAACGAAATAGGCCGATCGATATAGAGCGCAAATGAATGAAAATAATTACTTTTGCATCATTTTTCTCATGTCGCCCCAAAGCGCCGGATCCATATTCAGAGAGTCGTGGACGAGAACTGAGGAGGTCTGAACTTTAATTACCATAAGAATCCAGTGGAACCTGCGGACACGATACATGCACAGTCATGCATAACTCATCGATTAGCCACATACCATGCATGGAGTAAACAAAAGAGAATGTGCTCAAGACAGAAACACTCACCCAAAATGGTAAGGAAATAGAATATCACTTTTCTCGTTGCTGTTTTCTAATAAACCGCCACAGGTCATCCTCCACGTCGGCGGGGTGGTGTTCTAACACATGTGAATTAACGATGTGTGGGTCAATGAACCCAACATCATGGATGTTCCTTATTCGCATTTCCCGCTTCTTCATTCTGCATAATAGCGTACACAACAAGATAGTTAGGACAAAGGTGCAGCAATGAACGAGATGGGGTAGAAATTAATAAATCACTTACGTAACGTAGCAACCGATGATAGATTTGTCGAGGTCGCGCAGATTGAACAGCTGGAACAATTCACTCAGAGGAATTTGTACCCAGTAATGTTTGAAGTGATGCTCATATCTAACTTCCGCATAGATATAGTCTTTGGCGTTTTTATGTTTTATGTAACCCTTGTACCAATTTAGCAGACCTAGCATTTGTCGAGTTAGATCCCCTTCATGCGCAGGATCTACGAGAGGGCCATTCTTCACATATGTAAATACTACGTCCTTCATTGGCGCCTCATCAAGGCCTAGCAGTGCACGAAGAGTGATACCTAACTCGGCCGCTTGTTCTCCGGCACTCGTTACGGTCAATCCATGTCGCCGCAGCTGCTATGATATCGGGGCATCCGGATCGGCGGCTTGCACTATGAGCGGGGCGATCGATTGTTTACTTTGTTCCCGAGCTGGGCAACTTCTTTCCCCCTTTCTAATTTTGACTCGGCCTCGTCCTTCACGGCTTTCTTCTCCGCCAACTCTTTCCTGTTCTTGAACGCGAGTGCTTGCCTACGAAGTTCACGTAAATAGTCGTCGTGCAGATTCTTCGCGGCTTGGGACGGTGTGTTCAAAAATGACTTAGCCCACCGCTTTTCCTTGTCGAATATACCGGCTTGGGCTCGCCCTCTATTTTCCTCTTGACGCTCGCCTTCCATTTCTCTAAATCAGCAGCCGCGCCCGCCTCGACTTCCTCGGCACTACTTTCCCAAGGCCTCGTGGGGAGAGGCTTCAGTGATACCTCCGGTACCTTTGTTTTCTTAGGTACGTAAGGGTCCGGGTTAATAACCCAGGACTGCTTATGGTTCTTCGCAGGAGGTGGATTGGGGGCGGTACCGGTGTCCGATCACCCGCCGGACGAGGACCGGGGGCGGCGGCGTGGGCTGACGTGAATGAGGTGTATTAGGTGAAGCACCACCGCCACCGTCACCGCCACCGCCACCGTCACCGCCACCGCCACCGCCACCGTCACCGCCACCGCCACCACCACCACCGTACGGGGGTGGACTTGTTGGCGCCTCGCCCGGAAACTTGATAAATTTCTTACGCCATAGAATGAACTGGCGCTTGACATCTCCAAGTCTTTTCACCCCTTCGGTGTAGCAATGTCAATGTCCAGGTCCTCAAACCGTTGGACTATCTCCTCCACCGTCACACGAGCATAGCCATCTTGAATGGGGTTGTTGTGGTGGAGTGCTCCAGTGTGGTAAAGCACTGCCGATGGCTACCTTCATGGACATGTTCCCGATAGGATAATACAGATGACATGCTTTCATCTCCTTTATATCGTCCACGGGGTAGCGAGGAGGCTCCGGTGCAGTAATTTCGACCACCAGAGGCTCCGGTGCAGTAATTTCTATCGTCGGTGCACCAGCCGGTGAGGCCTCCGTGGAAGCCACGCTGCTTCTTCTCTGCTGGCTTCCGAGATCCATTGGATGATCTTCAGCATGTCGCGCCCGAGCTGCATCTCTTTCGCGACTAGTACACTCACGGTTTTCTTCATCACATCCATTTCAGTTACCAACTTCGCCACAACATCTGCATCCCGATCCATCTTTCTCTTACGGCTTCGTAACCGTACGGGTCATCGTTCCGGGGAACCCTATTTTCCACGGAATGGGCCCCATGCCTCGTATACGTCCTCCGTGTTCAGGGATTCCCGAGGGCTTTTGTCGGGCGTCGTTCTCTCTCGTTGAACCTGATCCTCCCCTCTTGAGCCTCCCTCATTGCCTCAATAAGCTTTTGGGTGGGTGTAATTATTTTGCCCCGATAAACACACTCCCCTGTCTCCGGGTTCAGCGATCCCCCATGCCCGTACCACCAGCTTTTGGCCCTTGGGTCCCATCCCTCCGTGCACTGGACGGATTCCTCGCGCCCTCAGCTCGTTCTCCATCTTCTCCCACTTAGGCTGCCAAAAGCGATACCCTCCTGGCCCCATTTTATGATTGTACTCCTTCTTGGCCGCATTTTCCTTATTTTTTCTCGATAGTTCAAGGAACTGCTCCGATTTCTTTTGCTTCACAAATTCTGGCCAATCATGTTGCAGTTTCTCATATTGTCCTATGAAATCCGGAGTCTTGCCCTGGTTGACAAAGTCATGGGCTAGATTTTGCTTGTATTTCCGGAATGCGTTGGCCATCCTAGAAAGAGCGAACTGTTTGACTAGCTTGCGCCTCTCCTTGTTTTCCGCAATCTTGTTACCCTCCTCATCGTATTTGCGGTATTCCGGAGGTAGAACGAAATGTTCCATAAGCTTGTTGAAGCAATCTTTTTTTTCTCTCTTATCGACAAAAGTGAAACCAACACGTGCCTTCTTTGGCTCATTCCACTCCTGGCGGGTGATCGAGACGTTGTCTCTAACAACGGCTCCGCATTGGCTGACAAACTTGGTGGCGTTCTTGCTGGGCTCCAGCGGCCTGCCGGTTGCTTCATCGACAACATCGATGGTGCATGTTTCTCCTGCTTTCATCGTCTTGGTTGCGCCACGCTTTGACGACGTACTCGCATCTTACGACGATCCGGCCGAGGGCTACAATAAGAAAGAGAGTCGCGCGCGTTAGTACACACACATTTATTCAAATCAGGTTAGTTGTATCACCGTACGCTCAATATGTATATATATATATATACCTCGGCGCCGGAGGTGGTTGCTACTTCCAATTGAAGATCGTCGTTTATCGACGTTTCTTCGGCATCATCTCGCTTGCCGACGGCGCCCTTCATCTTCACACTCAAGGTTCAGATAAGAAGAGATATCATCTTCTTCTTCTCCGGTCGGCACATATGGAATATCGCCTTTTATGATGCCGAACATATGGTCTTCAGCGTCCGGATCATAGTTGTCCGTAATCGGGTCAGCTCTATCGTCCGCCATATGTCAGTCCTGAAAACATGTAGTCAAAACAAATTAATTAAGTGAAGAAGGGGTGGTGGCGGTGGCAAAAGGGCGGTGGCAAAAAGGAGGGGGCCGGCGAGCTGGAAGGGGTTGGGAGAGGGTGTCGCGGAAGAGCGCGAGACGGGGCGGTAGACGACGGCGTCACGGAGAGGGAGGCGTATGCGGAGGGGGCGACGAGGGGCTCGCTCCCCTCGCATACGCGCGCGGTGGCGGTGGTGAAAGGGCGGTGGCGAAAGGGCGGTGGCGGTGCCGAGGACACATAACCCTCGCGCGGTGGTTAAGTTATGTGTCCTCGGCGCCCTAGTGCGTGTGTGTGGCACGCCGTCCTAATGCGTGTGTGTGGCGCGCGCCCGGCCGGCCTTCGGGCCTCCGTCTCCCCTAGATCTAGTACGTTTTATTAAGTCAAGATTTTAAGTCAAAATTATTAAGTCAAAAAAAGTCAAAATTTTAAGTCTCAAATTACAAGTCTTCTTTTAGTTTTTTAAGTCTCAAAATTTTAACTCTCAATTATTTAGTTAATTTTAAGTCTCAAATTTTAAGTCTAAAATTTTAAGTCTCAAATTTTTAAGTCTCAAATTTTATGTCTTCTTGTAGTTTTTTAAGTCTCAAATTATAAGTCTCAATTTTTAGTTAATTTTAATTTCGAAATTAACAAAAACTAAAACTAAAAAAAAAGTAAAAATTGGCCGGGCCGGCGACAGGTATGCCCCATTTGAAGTAACAAATTACTTAAAACTATTTTTCATTTAAGTTACAATTTGTAAGTTACAAATTTTGAAGTTTTAATTTTTAAGTACTATTTTTTGTTAAGTATTTTTTTGTTAAGTACTTAGTTATCGACCGGCTAACAAAATTTAAGTTAACAAAATTTTAGGTTAACAAATTGTGAGTTAAGTACTTAGTTATCGACCGGCTAACAAAATTTAAGTTAACAAAATTTAAGTTAACAAAATTTTAGGTTAACAAAATTTTAGGTTAACAAAATTTAGGTTAACAAAGTTTTATTTTGTGTCTAACCAACAAAACAAAACAATTCAGATATGATGATTCAATTTTAGTTTTTTTTAAGTCCAATTTTAGTTAATTTTAATTTCGAAATTAACAAGAACTAAAACTAAAAAAAAAGAAAAAAAAATTTGGCCGGGGGTGCGCCGGCCGCGCGCGCGGCGCCCCATGTACTGGCCGGCGCGCGCCTCTCTCTCTGGCCGGCGGCGCCGCCCCCCATCCTCTCGTGCGGCGCCGCCCTTCCTTCTCGTGCGGCGCCGCCCTTCCTCTCGCTGGCGCGGCGTCTGCGGCGACACGGCGGCGCCGGCACGGGCGGCGGCGCGCGCGCGTTTGTTTGGAGGGATCCTTACGGGCCGGGGCGTGGCGAGAAGAGAAGATGGAGGGCGGCGATGGCGGCGACGGCGCGGAGACGATGACGCCGGCGACGGCGTGGAGACGACGAGAGGACGGCGTGGAGACGACGAGGGCGGCGCGGCGTCTCAGATCGATGCGCAGTTCGGGCGGAGGAAGAAGAATGGCGCGGCGGTTCGCCGTGCGCGAATATATAGGGACCCCCCTTTAGTCGCGGTTGGGGTCGCCAACCGCGACTAAAGGTAGCCTTTAGTCGCGCCGGGGACCCCAACCGCGACTAAAGGTATTTTCGCCCGGTTTTTATTTTCTCATAGCAAGGACCTTTAGTCGCGGTTGGCCAGGCCAACCGCGACTAAAGCTCTTTTTTGAAATTTTTTTTCTTTTTTGAAAATCATATAATACATATAATATATCAAAAAAATCAGAAAAATAAAACTAATTCAATTCAAAATTTTAAAAATACAAATAATATATCAAAAAAATCAGAAAAAAAAACTAATGCAATTCAAAATCTTAAAAATACAAATAATATATCAAAAAACTAAGAAAAATAAAACTAATTCAATTCAAAATGTTTAAAATACATATAATATATCAAAAAATTCATAAAAATAAAACTAATTCAATTCAAAATCTTAAAAATACAAATAATATATCAAAAAATTCATAAAAATAAAACTAATTCAATTCAAAATCTTAAAAATACAAATAATATATCAAAAAATTCAGAAAAATAAAACTAATTCAATTCAAAAATTTAAAAATACAAATTATCAAAAATTCATAAAAATAAAACTAATTCAATTCAAAAGTTCGTTGGCCCCCTCTTCCCGCCTCTTTCCGCCGACCCCCTCTTCCCTCCTCGTCTTCCCGCCATTTCTTCCCTGTCTTCCCGCCTCTTTCTTCCCGCCAATTGTTTCCCGCCAATTTCTTCCGGCCTCTTTCTTCCCGCCAATTTTTTCCCGCCAATTTCTTCCCGCCAATTTTTTTCCCGCCTCTTTCTTCCCGCCTCCTGTCTTCCCGCTCCCATTTTTCCCGCCATTTGTCACTACATATAGGTAGCCCGGCTTGGCCAGCATCACATCTCTACAATCTCTCATCACTCTCTCATGGCTTCCACCGCACCCACTCTAACCTACCAGCAGGTGGAGGAGCTTTGCGCCTCGAACTACCCTTGCCCTCCGGGCTACCGCGTCCTCGCCGGCCGGAGCCTAAGCGCCGGCGGCGTGCCGGTCCCTCCCGTCCCTCGAGTGCTGCGCGCCGGGCGGCCATCACGAACCACTACTACCTCGACCTCACGCCGGAGCAGCGGATGAATCCCCGTGGCATCCCGATAACCAGCATACTTGGGACGCCTTCTTCATCAATCGGCGTGAGAGGGCGCTCGCCGAGTATGAGGAGGACGGTCCGCCTCCTGGAAACTTCCACCAGGCCGGCCGTCGGCTCTGGTGGTACCGCCGGACACTGCAGAGCGTCATGGACGACATCCCGGCCGGCGAACTCCCCCCCATTCGCTACCCTCAGTTCGAGCCACGAGCGCCGCCCGACGACAGCGACGACAGCAGCGACGACGACGCCGGCAACTTAGAAGGCGACGACTACCAGTACAATGGCGGCGGCTATGAAGACTACGAGTATGCATATTATACGCCTAGGCAGGAGTATGACTAAATCACTCCAAATTTCATGTATGTAGGAGTATGACTTAGTCACTCCAAATTTCCTATATGCAGGAGTATGACTTAGTCACTCCAAATTTCATGTATGCAGGAGTATGACTTAGTCACTCCAAATTTCATGTATCATCAGTGCTATCTCGAGTCAATTGAATCATTCGAAAATGGACACCAAACACATCACGGGTAATATAATTCACATGATTCATTCAACAAAGTTTGGTACAATAAATTATTACACATCATTTCTTCCCTTGTGTCCCCGCTTGCTTACGATTGTGCCGTATCCATGGAGCATCCTCATCATTTAACTTAATGCTTGGGTCGGTGTTCACTTTGAAGGGCGGAATTTCAGCAAACATATTATAATCTTCTGACATGTCTGTCTTGTCCTCCACTCCCACGATGTTTCTTTTCCCTGAAAGAACAATGTGGCGCTTTGGATCATCGAACGATGTACTGATCGTTTTCTTATCTTTCCGTTTCCTCGGTTTGCTACTCATGTCCTTCACATAGAAAACCTGAGCGACATCTTTCGCTAGGACGAATGGTTCGTCAAGATAACCAAGATTGTTGAAATCCACCATTGTCATTCCGTATTGCTGGTCCACCTTTACCCCACCTCCTGTTAGCTTGAACCATTTGCACCGGAACAAAGGGACCCTAAAGGAGGGTCCATAGTCAAGTTCCCATATCTCCTCTATGTAACCATAATATGTGACCTTTTGCCCATTCTCGGTTGCTGCATCAAAGCGGACACCACTGTTTTGGTTGGTGCTCTTTTTATCTTGGGCGATCGTGTAAAATGTATTCCCATTTATCTCGTACCCTTGGAAAGTCGTTATAGTCGAAGATGGTGTCTTGGCCAACATGTACAGCTGATCTACAACCTTATTGTCACTCATTAAATGTTTTCTCAACCAACCGCCGAAAGTCTCCATGTGGGCCTTCCTAATCCAGGATTCGGGCTTCCCGGGGTTGACCGAGCGTAAAATATTCTTGTGTTTCTCAAAGTACGGAGCCACCAAGCTGGAATTGGTCAGAACTGTGTGGTGTGCTTCAGTCAGAGAATGGCCGTCCATACATATCATTGATTTCCTTCCGATCGTGCCTTTTCCACTTAGTCTCCCCTCGTGCCGCGATTGAGGAAGACCAATCGGCTTAAGGTCAGGAACAAAGTCAACACAAAACTCAATTACCTCCTCATTTCCATAGCCCTTGGCGATGCTTCCTTACTGGCCTAGCACGGATACGAACATATTTCTTTAATACTCCCATGAACCTCTCGAAGGGGAACATATTGTGTAGAAATACAGACCGAGAATGGAAATCTCATCGACTAGGTGAACCAGGAGGTGCGTCATAATATTGAAGAAGGATGGCGGGAACACCAACTCGAAACCGACAAGACATTGGATCACATCGTTACGTAACCGTGGTAGAACTTCTGGATTGATTACCTTACGAGAGATTGCATTGAGGAATGCACATAGCTTCACAATGGCTACTCGAACATTTTCCGGCAGAGCCCCCTCAAAGCAATCGGAAGCAATTGCGTCATAATCACGTGGCGAGTCGTGAGACTTCAGGTTTTGGAACTTTTTCTCCGCCATGTTTATTATTCCCTTTATATTGGACGAGAATCTGACGGGACCTTCATCTTGCTCGGGCATTCAAAAAGATGACCTTCTCTTCTTTGGTCGAGCGTAGCTGGCACGACCTTGAAACCGTTCCGGATGCTGGTCATCGGGGTCTTTCAAACTTTGCTGGTCTGCCGTGCTTCCTTTGTATCATTTGACTTCCCATACACGCCCAAGAAGCTTAGGATGTTCACGCAAATATTCTTCGTAACGTGCATCACGTCGATTGCAGAGCGGACTTCTAGGACTTTCCAATATTCTAGCTCCCAGAATATAGATTTCTTCTTCCACATGGCTACGTGCCCGTCAGCTCCCTTCGGAACTGATTGTCCGCCAGGACCCTTTCCAAAGATGACTTTCAAACCCTTGACCATATCAAATACCTCGGCACCAGTGTGTTCCGCAGGCTTCGGCTGGTGATCTGCCTTGCCGTTGTAATGCTTGCCTTTCTTTCTTCTTGGATGACCTTTCGGAAGAAATCGACGATGCCCAAGGTACACGTTCTTCTTACAATTTGGCAAATGTACACTTTCGAGTCTCATGTAAGCGGTGCGTGCATGCATTGTATCCCTTATTTGACAGTCCCGAAAGGTTACTAAGAGCAGGCCAATCGTTGATGGTTACGAAAAGCAACGCTCGTAGGTCAAATTCCTCTTCTTTGTGCTCATCCCACACACGGACACCAGGTCTGCCCCACAGCTGTAAAGTTCATCAACTAATGGCCTTAGGTACACATCGATGTCGTTGCCGGGTTGCTTCGGACCTTGGATGAGCACTGGCATCATAATGAACTTCCGCTTCATGCACAACCAAGGAGGAAGGTTGTAGATGCATAGAGTCACGGGCCAGGTACTATGGCTGGAGCTCTGCTCGCCAAAAGGATTCATGCCATCCGTACTTAGACCAAATCTTATGTTCCTTGCGTCGGCTGCAAAATCTTTGAACTCTCTGTCGATCTTTCTCCATTGCGTTCCATCTGCGGGGTGTCTCAACTCCCCGTCCGACTTACGGTCCTCTTTGTGCCATCGCAACAACTTGGCATGCTCTTTGTTCCTGAACAGACGTTTCAACCGTGGTATTATAGGAGCATACCACATCACCTTGGCGGGAACCCTCTTCCTGGGTTTTTGGCCCTCAACATCGTCACCAGGGTCATCGCCTCTGATCTTATAACGCAATGCGGTGCATGCGGGCATTCATTCAAATTCTCGTATTCACCGCGGTAGAGGATGCGATCGTTGATGCATGCATGTATCTTCGTAACCTCTAAACCTAGAGGGCAGACAACCTTCTTTGCTTCGTACGTAGTGGCGGGCAACTCGTTATTCTTTGGAAACATATTCTTCAACATTTTCAGCAAGTTTTCAAATGCCGAGTCAGCTACACCTGCCTGTGCCTTCCATCTCAGCAAATCCAGTGTGCAGCCCAGCTTTTTCAGACCATCATCGCATCCGGGGTACAGCGCCTTCCTGTGATCCTCTAACATGCGATCCAAATTCTCCCTCTCTTTTTCAGTTTCGCAGCGTCTCCGTGCATCAGCAATGGTCCGACCAAGATCATCAACGGGATCATCACGTGCCTCTTCTTCACCTTCCCCTTCACCTTCCCCTTCACCTTCAGCATCCTCCATGAAAGTATCACCGAAATGAGCAAGATAGCTTTCATCGATGAAATCATCCCCTTCTTCATCTTCTTCCATTATAACCCCTCTTTCTCCATGCTTGGTCCAACAATTATAGCTTGGCATGAAACCGTGCCGAAGCAGGTGCATGTGAACATCTCTTGAGGAAGAGTAACCCTTCTGATTCTTACATTTAACACATGGACAGATAACAAAACCCTCCTGCTTGTTCGCATTAGCCACTACGAGGAAATCTTTCAAACCCGCACTGAACTCGCCGGAGAGTCGGTTACCGTACATCCATTGTCGATTCATCTGCATTATTATAATATAAAATATATAATTAACCATCATGCATTTGTTAAACTAACTAGCTACAAACAATATAAATTAAACAATGAACTACACACACATGCACATTTTATCAACGACACATCAAAGGTTCAAGTTGCTAACCGCGATCGAGGAGGAAAAAATAAATGAGAAAGCTCAAGTGTGGCTCCAACACTTCATATCATGTTTGTTTCATGCTCTTGGGGCATTTCATCAAACACCTTATGTGCATAAGAGGAACCAAAAGCAAACCTAACACCCACTTGTGAGCTTGTGAAGAGAATGGCACCAAATGGCTAAGTGTTGGCTGCTGGATGGGTATATATAGGGGAGGGGCTTTAGTCCCGGTTGGCCTGGCCAACCGCGACTAAAGGCCTTCGGGCACCTTTAGTCGCGGTTGGCCTGGCCAACCGCGACTAAAGACCCCCCACGTGCACCGGCTGGCCACCGAGCGCCCTGGGCCCAGGCCTTTGGTCGCGGTTCTCCTCCCGAACCGCGACTAAAGGTACCATTTGTCGCGGATCCTGCAGCATCGCGACTTATGGGGCTCACCCGAAGCCTGTTTTTCCACCAGTGTCTCTCCCTTAGTGGATAAGTCCGTGCAGATCCTCAATGTTTTTTGTGTCTACTTATGTATGAGCTCATGCCTTCTATCTGTTCGGTGTTATGCTCATAAGAACTAAAATTGATTGTTTCAAGTTTTTTTGTGGGGTTCTGAGAGTTAGGACAACTGCAAATTGACAATACGAGCACACATGGTTCAAGATTTTGTGTTTCATGCCTTCTACCTGTTCGACGTTATGCTCATAAGAACTAAAATTGATTGTTTCAAGTTTTTTTGTGGGATTCTGAGAGTTAGGACAACTGCAAATTGACAATACGAGCACACCTGGTTCAAGATTTTGTGTTGATTTTGATTTGGTGAATTTTGCCTTGCTATATGGGTGGCGCAGAGCCGATTGCTCGATATGGTTTACCCTGGAGTGGTGAAGATTCGCAAGGTTATAAAGGGGAATCTGATGCCTTATCGTTTTAGAGTGGAGTGGCTTAGATGACGGTGATGCTTATTTTAGGATGTTTTGCAGGTGAATTTTGATGCAAAGACGGAACGCGACATGATCCATGACTATAAGGTTCCCTCGGACGTGTTTAACAAGCTGCACATAACTGAGATAAGCAAGGTACTAGCTCTCGCATTGCCATTTTCAATCGGGCTTGCCATTTTTCCCTTGATCCATGGATTGCTCATGATTTATTGTTGCGGTTTTCATGTATGGGTATGGTGTGTTAATATTCAACCTGGTATACCGTATATATATGTGTTCTTGATGCTAGCAAAGGGATTTAGACAATTCATTCGATAGTGAGGACCGAGTAGAGGTGAAAATGAAATTAAGAAATTTATTTTTGTGATTTGAAATCTATAGTCCATGGATTTGTTTTCTGAAGGAGGGGGCAAGGTAAGTTCAGACGGCTGATTTAAATGGAGATGGGAGATTTATGTTATTTGGTTTTTCTATCATTTCTAGATTAGTTTTGTTGATAATAGGTAGGTTTAGATGGTTTCTGTACATGCGTAGGTAGATTCCGATACTTTTCGTACTTTATACTTAGATATTTTTATATTTGTTCTGAAACACCATCTTTCTTAGTTTGACATGGGTTGGTAGCCTGTAGCCGTCATGTAGTGTAAACTTCTCATGCATTTAAAGTTCTACTTTTTTCTTGGTAAGCTTTTAGCTTTGATGTGATTTTATTATTAAATTGGTTGCTAGATTGCTCTTATGTTCTGTAACTGAATGTACTTAATAAGCTTGAAACACGAAATGTAGTACATCACATCATTTCTACTGACAGGAAAGGGCTGAACGGGGCGACAAGCCGCGGGCAGCAAGAGAAAGACAACAAATAATCAAATCTAACTGTATGTTGCAGATGCTGCAAATATCTATAGATCTGTATGTTGGACCTTAAAAAACATCAGTCGTTAAACATATCTAAAAGTTTCCTAAAAGGCTCACGCGTAGTCTCTGATGCTATCCTATTTCTTATGCAGAAAAATTCAAACTCTACAGTCAGTGAACTGCAGGCACAACCTGTTCGAACAAAGCACTGGATGTTTGTGAGGTGTTGGTCTTCCTCTTTGGGGACGCCCACACCCACTACTCCGGCGGCGCCGTGGGCGGCCAAGTCTGCATGAACAAGGGGCACGGTGGCGGCACAAATTCCTTGGCATTCATTGATCAATCGGTGTGCTAAGGGTGCCTCAGCGGGGAAGATGAGTACTGTAGATGGGCGTCTCGGCGGATTTCGACTAATGGGAAGAGGAAAGACGGGATGGATTGCACCATAGCCATGAACAAGTATGCACTTCTTCCTTAACGGTGTGTCTATCTCTGAAAATCTGTATCTGCACACTACCAGTAAGATACATGACTGAGGAAATTGTGTTGTCATCTCCTCAAACATATTAACACTTAGAAGCAATGCAATATGTCCTAGCACTAAAATAATATTCAGCTCATTTAGACATATTGACAGGATCATGGCAACTATAGGACACTTGAACAGTGTGTACATTGTCTTTCTGGTTGATCGCCATGATCGATTCTCACACCAATAAAGGGTTGAGTGGTTAATTTTATTATTCAGATAGCATTGTTGTTTTTAAAAAATCATACATAATGCTAGAAAAGTGAGGAAAATTGTGCTCACATCCTCATAGATACTACCATTATTAGGAGTGCATGAAGCCCATTTAGACATAGGGTTGCCCTCCTACGTATATGATCAGACCCTGGTCATTCTGTGAATATCATGGCAACAACAATAAGGTAGTTTAATTAGCAGTGTGTGCATTGTCTTTCTGACTCACGAACATGTTCGATTCACACCAATCATGTCTTGAGCAGATTATTTGTATGAAGGATTTCCAATATAATTGTATGGCATTTGAACTGTTGCTTAGTGATTTGGCCCTTGGCCTTTAAATGACCAAATTAAACAATCCCCTAAAGAAATAGTCGAATGATTGTATTAGGTATATTTGAGATACCACTGTTGATTTCCATGCATGATCAGAGTTGCTTTTAAACCTGGAGTTTTCAATGGCGGAAGCAAATTGTAACTGAAAATATTTTTTTTCTTATCCTAGTTTTACTTTCGGATGTTATGTTTAGTTACAGAGCTGATTTTATAGCATTTCATTTCCATTGGCGAAACCACAAGAATAAATATACATATGATTTAGATAAATGATATTCTGATTTTGAACTTGTGTTCCTTATCAGGACTAAGAGATCAATACAACAAATTCCATTCATGGGTGAGGACCCTTGAAGAAAACAACAGGCTGACGGTGAAGGAAGAAGAAAACAGAACATCTTACCGACTCCCTTTTCGACAACAAAGTTGAGCTCTCGATCCCTACTGAAGAGAACGCAGGCCCCGGTCCAGCTGTTGACCTCCCAACGCTGTGCTTGATCCCGATGACAAAGCAAAACTCGCTCCAGTTCACAACCTCCCCACACCAAAAATGGAACTGACCATCATCCTCTCCCCAGACTACAAAGACAACAATGCCGGACACTGACAGCTTGAAGAAATAGGAACACCGGCACCCCAGTCTTAGCATGACATCCACTATGTATCTATGTAGTGATCTACTGTGCTATTAATCCTATTATCACTGCCTAATATTACCGTTTTAGTGACTCAATAGTCAGTACTATGAAATCAGCTATCGGGTACGAATTTTTTTTTTTTTTTTTGATAAAGGATGCTCTATTACTTTAAGGAAGCAATTACATCCAGCCTCTGCACAACCAGGGTGCACACAGCCGTTTTATGAGTCTTTTTGGTCCATAAAAGGTCTAACTTAAAAAAAAGGAAACTAGGCGAAATACATATCGGAACGATGAAATCATATATCGCCTAAGGTGTGGGTGGGGCTTCAATCCGTAGACTATGCTGCCACCCATGTAGGGCAAAAGTATCCCTCGCCGTAGTCTCCAACCGTGTACAGACCTCCGTAAATAGGTCTCGATTCTCCATGCGCTGAAGAGGTAACCACGAACGGAGAATACCTGTACATCTGTAGATGACCTGCAACAAAGAGCAATTTTTATCATTAAAAATCTTGTCATTTCTACTTAGCCAAAGCGCCCAGATAACTGCCAGCGCCCCCACCCTAAGAAGCAACTTAAACCTTGGCTCTATACCATGAAGCCAATTGCCAAAGACATTGGCCACACTAGTCGGAGGGTACAAGGTAGACGCTACTTGGATGACAGACCAAATAGACCTCGCAAACTGGCATTGGAAGAAGAGATGTTTGATTGTTTCATCGTGTTGACAAAAAACGCATCGCTTACTTCCCTGCCAATTCCGCTTAACAAGATTGTCTTTGGTGAGGATGACCCCTCGACGAAGATAACATCCGAATATTTTTATTTTTAATGGTATCTTCATCTTCCAAATTTTTTTATTATTATCCACCGGTATATCAGAATGGAGTATAGCATTGTACAAAGATTTGACGGAGAACGAGCCATCTACGTGTAAATTCCACCTAAATTCATCCGGTTCAGATGATAAATTAATATCCTCCAACCTTTGAACGAGCTATCGGGTACGATGTACCAACACCAGTAGCCAATCTCTATTTCATGAACGAAATAGCCCTTCTAGGCTTCTAGCACCATCACTTTTCAGCACTGTCACGCATAGGTGGCAATCATTGATATTGTCCCAAAGACGAGGATAGCAATGCAGACTACTAACAGAGTGACAGGCCCTAGCCCCTAGATCGTCTGCCTCAACAATCGCGCAGCTTACCCCAAAAAAAAAAAAAAACAATCGCGCAGCTAATTTTGGGTATCATCAGCAAAGCCGCTCAGAATCTTCAGCCTCCGCCCATCAAACTAGCGACATCCACTATACAATTTTCGTAGAACTGCCTGGCTTAGATTTAAATCGGCGACCCGCAAGATAGTTCAGTAACATGTACAACCTCCACCATATGGCGCTGCTACATCTAGATAGTTTATCTGCCAAAGTTAGTTTCAGACTTCCCAGTCTACAGTTAACTTTGCAAAATCGCTTTTCAGATATCACGGGCGCGGCGTGCCGCCGCGCCGATGCCTCCTAGTACCGATGCAAGGATGCAAGGCGAGCCTGCAGCGGCCAACTCTCGCCGTGCATCTCCTGAGGTAATAGCTATTTTTTTATGACGCCGGCATCTCTAGGAGCGTTGGCCTGTAGTTGATTAGCCTCAGGTCTGATCGATCTGATATTACGGGTACAGGTAACCTATGCCATTGCTTATCTCCTCTTTCCGATCATATCCGGCCGTCAGAGAGCTTCTCCTCCACTTCTAATTAATTTTCTCAACCATGGTATGATTTTGATGTTCAAATTCCATTCATGAAGCTGATATAGGGATTTTGGTCATCCGGTTACTGATTCAGAATATTCGCTCTTTACACTTGGTCTTATCCAATTATGGTGGCAGTACAGATTATACTCAACAATAATTTCCGCACGTATTCTAACCAGTGACCCTGTATGATTTTAGTTTTTTCTAGGAAACTCTGATTTAGGTTCCGTGATCCAAGTGTAAAATCATAGGTTTCTCCTAAATTTCAAGTGGAAACCTTAGGATGGTAAGTAAGATTTAGGGAGATAGATTACCGGTACACAGTTCGTACATCTACGTCCATGGGGACTGTACGTCAATCTGATTTGCACATCTTGATACAAGTTTCTTGGGGTCAAACAATACTATTGATAGCTTAGGGAGTACAATAAGTTCATGTCATGCGGCAAACTATAATTTTTCCCAACCTAAGACGCCAGAAGCGACATATCATAAACCAAAGCGGTGTCACCGATGCTGGAGGCAGTCTTGCCGATGTTATATTTCCTGACGTTGCCGATGCCAGAGGCAGTGCTGCCTCCGGCGATGTAACATGAGCCAGAGCGATGTATCCTGTTTTCCGATGGCAACCCCTGACCGGAGGAGTGTGCTGTCTTTATAGAACAATTTGATTTTCACTTTGGAGAAATCAGCTGATCCCGTTCGACGCCTGAATGACTGATACATCAAGCTATATACGACAGGTAACAGACTTACTAGCTCTATGATACATATTACAATTGGCGCAATTTCTGCTAGGAGTCGAGACTACGAGTATCTGTTGGCGGTTTAACTTACTTTCTTGAACAGAAAAAAATAAAGTCCGAACATGGTGTTGAATTGCCGACCCACACCGCAGTCTAGATGCACAGGCACATGCAAGCCACATCGATCATGCCATTCAGCAGAGAGCGCGGGACAGCAACGTGCCTGCTGCCATGGCCGAGTGTGAGCAGCATCATATGTATCAGGTATGTCTTCCTACGGTTCTGGCCAATCCACATTAAAAATAGTCTTCCCTCTGTTCTTAAAACCATGTTTTGGATTTACCTAAATTTAGATGTATCTAAGAGATATTCTTTGTTAAATGAAGGGAGTACTATTTCATGTACGTCTCTTATACCTCTGTGCGTTTTTACAAGAACGAAAGTTCAGTTTTAACACACTATGTAGACAAGTCAAGTTAGTATGGCAAAATTTCCTTAGGACAATTATGCATTGAACTAACGTGGAAGAGGTGAATCTGGATCGATGGAGTTATTATTGACAACAACAAAAATGATTCTCATAATTCCTTATTTAGTACGGGGCTAAGTTTTTCACTGACAAGTAGACAATTGTTGTAACTGAAAAGTAGACAATTGTTGTAACACATGATGTGTGCAAGAATTCAATATGAAAATAGGGACAGATTTTATGTTAAACTGTATGATATATAGTTTATTACGACCTGTGATTCACTTTCAAATAATAAGAAAATATATTGGTGTTAAATAGATGTAGTATATGGATTTAAGTATATGTTATCTATACCTAATAATAATAAAGGAGCTAACGTTTCCTTGGTTTAGTCCGTCATGTTTACGCTTTCGTCCATCCTATATACGCCTTCAACCGTCCCTTTGAAGCCTTAATCTTTACCTACTAATAAAGGAAGGAAGGTTTCTCCCCCAATTTTTCGTCCGTTTTTTTATTGCCTCTATATTACAGTGGAAATTACGGCCAGCTGCCACCGCAAAACTGAAAACGGTTCGTTTGATCGTCGTTTTGTATCGCTGGGTGTGGGCTGCCGTTTCATCTGCTTACGATAGCCTTCCGTCGTGCGTAGGGGCAGCCCAATAGGTTGGTCGCGTACGACATCCCAATCTTTGTTGCAGGGTCCAGCCCAATTATTTGGCCGGTCGAAGATTGTAAGCGCCCTCCTCGGTTCCACCTGTACCCGTATATAAACTGGTGAACGATGGGACTGGCTGCATAGGGTTTCGGCGCCACCGCCATTGCCGCCCACCACCGTCCTGATCGGCGGATTCGTTGGTGCTCGGATGCTTGTCATGGCAGGTGCATGCATCCGCTGCCCTTGTGATCATCTTGCGGATGCGAGTTTTACGCTGGAGTAGCTTTTTCAGGTGGTGCCGTCCAGGCTCCTCGGCTCCTCGCGTGGCTCACTTGGGGGACGGGGGTCTCTCAACAAGATCTTGGAGTTGCAGGCGGACATGCTGATGCCTTCAGATCATGACCATGGATTCCAAAGCTGCAGTTGAACTCGCTGCTCCTGATCTGCTTTTTTTTTATTACAGTGCAGATGCATATGAGCGTGGAGATGATGATGCTTCAAGTTTCATGTTTTCATGTTCCAGATTAGCTAGATGGCCGGGTTCTACTTTTTCGCGCTGACGGGGACGGTCGACATCATTGTAGAGGTCATCAAGATCCAGTCAAAGGTCGTCGGCAACTGCTTGACATCTCGACGGCTGGCCGGAACCCCGAAGGAAGGACCCCGCGCGGCCGCCGACGACTGGGAAGGAAGCAGCTGTTTTCCCAATCTTTATGATTATGACGATGGATTTGGAGGCGGAATCATCGGATTTGGTCAATATGCGCGCCGGCGACTGGGAAGGGAACAGTTATTTCCCCAAACTTTATGATTACGACGATGGATTTGGAGGCAGAATCATGGATTTAGTCAATATGTGTCAGTTTGTATTGTTCTTCTTTGTTTTTAACTCTACGGTTTCCCTTGGTGCTCTGCCTTTGTACTTCACCAGATTGCCATTGTCCTATCTGGCAGCGGAGGCCGGTACGGATGAAGACGACTAGGGGGGATGTGTTGTTTCCGTCGTCCGCCCCGACGCCGGGCATGACCCGGCCGACATTCTCGTGAGCATGAAGGAGACCAAGTTCACTGGGGTGTTCGACCTGGCGCCCAGAGCGCTACTGATGACCGGCTACTGATCAAGACGCAGCAGAGTATGAAGCACAGAGACGTTTCCAGGTTCAGGTTGAGATATCTGAAGAGATTGGGGAAACAACTGCTATCGGTACTAATGCATCCCTATTATTCTTCTTTGCTTCGCACGGTACTCAGGATTTTATACCTACGGTGGGAAAAGTAAATCATGTAACAGCTCATTAGGTTGGTTAGGAAAATCACATTCAAAGCAAAATAGTGTGCTTGACAATCGACTTAAGTATTTTTTTGCTACGAGTAGAAGCTTCAACATGTATTTTACCTCAAAGACTTATTTTACCTCATCTAAACTGTATGCCCGTTTGAGTCAAAGTTGCATTGGAGCACCTGTCCATTGCTAGACGGAATCAAATCATATCACTCTATAATTATAGTCCGTTTGGTTAGCTCGGTGCCAATGTTGTTGGGTTTATGGGTTGTGTTCCTGAATATCCCCCATATTGAAAAATAAAATTTGTAGCAACACACTAATCTATAATTATATTTGCTATATATAGTTTCTCTAAAAACTTATTAATAAGTATAAAAGATGTTACACTGTATAAATTTTTGTTATATGAATTATTATTATTTTCTGTGTTGTATCGATACGGTAGTTAAAAGAAATAAAAATCTATAGATTACCGAAACTTGGTTGTAATAAAAAGTAAAAAATATATATACATGGGTGGTATATATATAGAGAGTGAGATTTCTGGTACCTTTAAAATATCAATGCAAACAAAAATATTGTTTCCCGAGACATAGACTTTTTTGTCTCATCTTGCTGCAATGCTGGGACATCGCAGCAACGCGCGGGCATTGTACTAGTTACTATATATGTCACCCCGTCCTAAGAACCGACAATGTCTCCACATCTTTCACGGCAACATGTACATGTCAAACACACCACGTACACCAGGAGCAGAGTCCTGCCAGAACTAAAACATCGTACCGTAGCAAACCAGGGCTTGGTCTGCATCATGTCCGTATATATGTTCTCGGCTATCTCTGATAAACTCATCGCATCACATCTAGAAAGAGGCGCGGATCGAAGAGACAACCCTCGTCGGTAGAAGCGATGACGGCTTGCTCCCGCTGGCAGTCCCCTGACCGGGGCCGTCCGACTTCGCCGGTAGAAGCGACGACGACTTGCTCCCGCCAGCGGTACCCTTACCGTGGCCGTCTGACACCGGCGGTCTGCTATCGCGCGCCCGTTGCCGGCCACGAGGGGCTACAAGACTGCGGAAATCAATCTGGTATTCTCACCGCTGTCCACCCGTACAGCCCGCGCTTCTGGGTTGGACGGATCCTCCGCGTCCCTGGCGCGTGGTGAGCGGTGAGATCGTGGAGTTCGTCTTCCGCGTGGCTGAGGATGCATCAAGTATTCAAGTAACTCGGTTCAGGCGGGTAGAGCATCGCCCGTTCCCGTGGGTCGTCCGTGTGGCTCACCGACGACTACATCGACAACTAAGAAGGGAGGTGCGCCGCGATCGGAAAGGGAGGGGTGCTGGCTAGGCGTTGCCGGAATTAGGGGCGGCGTGAGAGCTGCAGGGTACTGTGCCGGAGGGTAGGGCACGTACATGTCGAACTCTATCGAGATTATACGTGAGAAGGATGGAATATGGAGGCAAGCTGGTGTGGATTATTCTAACTTCGAGGTTGTTAGTTCCACCGGGAGATTCATAGATGGAACCAAGCGGGACTCGAGCAGTGCGACCCTGCGAGCGCCAACGTCGGCTATCGGTGAGGTCCTTCTTCCCGGTCGAGCCGCTGCTGCGGCATCGGTGATCTTCTAGCGTCGGAGGTGGTGGTGCTGAACATGGCCGGGACATGGGCACGCGCGACGACGCGACTGCGTTGGGAGCTTTGACACTGATTTGGGCTTTCATCTGAAGCTCGAGAGATAAATAATCTTATCCTCTATTAAAGGATACGGAGAAACGGACCTGCTGTTTCAGTAATCCAATGCACCCCACTGCCGTGGTTCTACTTTCTTGGACTTTTCAGACGCTGATTCAAACATCTCGTTCCACCTGATGAAAAGGATGGCAAACATACACTCAATTAGCTTGAAGGTTTCACTGTGATCGGTTAATACAACACTTATTACATCAAGGTATTCCCTGAAAACACAGTGAGGAAGCTCAATACGCAACTCTGAAAACATACCGAGGAAGGAGCAATTTGCTCTGAATTTTTTTGTTGCATGCTACGTTGCTATCTGCTAATGTTGCTTTGCTATCCGCTAACAATGTAGACTTCTGCTGCTTTGGTGAGATGATGTCAGAGAAATTAAGAGCCATATATAATAAGCTGCTGTTTTAATTTTTCCTTTTACAATCTTGTTGATTAACTGCTAGGTGCGGGGATACAATATATCAAATGTATGTGTTTTAGAGGAAGTGTGAGATAAATTTTTGTAGTTATAGAAAATTCATATAAAGCCTAGGTATAATTGTGTAAAAATAAATACCGTATAATATATGTCCGAAACGGTAGCAACGCACAGACAAATGTTTCATCTATGAATTTCATTATTGCCGGCCTCATTGTTTTGTTTGGAGTTCTGGTAGATGGCAACGGGCTTTGCTTCGTAGCAACATGAGATTTGACAATAGTGTTTTGCTCCATAGCAACATGAGAGCAGTAGAGTATGCAACTGGTATGGAGGCTGACCTTCACCAGGCCTCCAAGTTGAGTTTTTTCCCGATGCAACGCACGGGCAAATGTACTAGTGAAATAAAAAGAGGCCACTTTCATTTGACGATTTATAAATTGTAAATATAGAATATACTTATTAGCTTTTTAAAGTAAACCATTAAAAAGTTCAGTCAGTAGTAGACCAGATCCCATAAAAGCTACATATGTAATTAAATATGCTTATTAGGAATATTTGTAATTCACGATTCTATAAGTAAGCATTTTTCTTTCATGTTTTTATATTCTAATTTACAATTTTATTATTATATTTTTGGTTTCAAATGTTCCAACCAAGTCCAAAGATGTAATGACCTTGATTGCAAATAAACTAAACATCGGGAGATAATGATCAGCCCGTGTGCACGGGTTAGCGACTAGTATGATGAATGCAAATAAGCAAGTATGTAAGAAACAATGCACAGTTAACACAAGTGTTTGCTTCTAAGATAGAAAGAAGTAGGTAAACTGACTCAACATAAAAGTAAAAGAATGACCCTTCGCAGAGGGAAGCAGGGATAAAATCATGTGCTAGAGCTTTTCAAGTTTTGAAATCATATAGAGAGAATAAAAGTAAAATTTTGAGAGGTGTTTGTTGTTGTCAACGAATGGTAGTGGGCACTCTAACCCCCTTGCCAGACAGACTTTCAAAGAGCGGCTCCCATGAAATTTTTATTTTTGGGTGACACTCCTTCCAACCTTTGCTTTCACAAACCATGGCTAACCGAATTCTCGGGTGCCTTCCAACAATCACATACCATGAAGGAGTGTCTATTTATTTTAGTTTTATTTAGAGATGACACTCCTCCCCACCTTTGCTTTCTCAAGCCATGGCTAACCGAATCCTCGGGTGCCTTCCAACCTTTCACATACCATGGAGGAGTGTCTATTTGTAAAATTATTAATTGGGGCTGGGAACCCCATTGCCAGCTCTTTTTGCAAAATTATTGGATAAGCGGATGAAGCCACTAGTCCATTGGTGAAAGTTGCCCAACAAGATTGAAAGATAAAACACCACATACTTCCTCATGAGCAATAAAACATTGACACAAATAAGAGGTAATAACTTTTGAACTGTTTAAAGGTAGCACACGAAGTATTTACTTGGAATGGCAGAAAATACCATGTAGTAGGTAGGTATGGTGGACACAAATGGCATAGTTTTTGGCTCAAGGATTTTGATGCACGAGAAGTATTCCCTCTCAGTACAAGGCTTAGGCTAGCAAGGTTGTTTGAAGCAAACACAGGTATGAATCGGTACAGCAAAACTTACATAAGAACATATTGCAAGCATTATAAGACTCTACACTGTCTTCCTTATTGTTCAAACCCTCACCAGAAAATATCTAGACTCTAGAGAGACCAATCATGCAAACCAAATTTTAACCAGCTCTATGTAGTTCTTCATTAATAGGTGCAAAGCACATGATGCAAGAGCTTAAACATGATCTATATGAGCACAACAATTGCCAAGTATCAAATTATTCAAGACATTATACCAATTACCACATGATGCATTTTCTGTTTCCAACCATATAACAATGAACGAAGCAGTTTCAACATTCGCCATGAACATTAAGAGTAAAGCTAAGAACACATGTGTTCATATGCAACAGCGGAGCGTGTCTCTCTCCCACACAAGGAATGCTAGGATCCGATTTTATTCAAACAAAAACAAAAACAAAAACAAAAACATACAGACGCTCCAAGTAAAGCACATAAGATGTGACGGAATAAAAATATAGTTTCACTAGAGGTGACCTGATAAGTTGTCGATGAAGAAGGGATGCCTTGGGCATCCCCAAGCTTAGATGCTTGAGTATTCTTGAAATATGTAGGGATGAACCACGGGGGCATCCCCAAGCTTAGACTTTTCACTCTTCTTGATCATATTGTATCATCCTCCTCTCTTGATCCTTGAAAACTTCCTCCACACCAAACTCAAAACAAACTCATTAGAGGGTTAGTGCATAATCAAAAATTCACATGTTCAGAGGTGACATAATCATTCTTAACACTTCTGGACATTGCACAAAGCTACTGAAAGTTAATGGAATAAATAAATCCATCAAACATAGCAAAACAGGCAATGCGAAATAAAAGGCAGAATCTGTCAAAATAGAACAGTCCGTAAAGACGAATTTTTCTGTGGCACTAAACTTGCTCAGATGAAAATGCTCAAATTGAATGAACGTTGCGTACATATCTGAGGATCAGTCACGTAAATTGGCAGATTTTTCTGAGTTACCTACAGAGAATAATACTCAAATTCGTGACAGCAAGAAATCTGTTTCTGCGCAGTAATCCAAATCTAGTATGAACCTTACTATCAAAGACTTTACTTGGCACAACAATGCAATAAAATAAAGATAAGCAGATGTTGCTACAGTAGTAATAACTTCCAAGACTCAAATATAAAACAAAAGTGCAGGAGCAAAATAATGGGTTGTCTCCCATAAGCGCTTTTCTTTAACGCCTTTCAGCTAGGCGCAGAAAGTGTGAATCAAATAACACCAAGAGATGAAGCATCAACAGCGGGGTTTGGAGTTTTCTCAACTATGCATTGTATCTTATCTATGTAAGTTTCAGATGCTCCTTTTTCATTACTCTTAGGCTTGCTATTCTCATCAAACAAATTTTCAGGAACAATCCAATCAAAGTTCTTTTCTAGTGCCTTGCATATTCCTAAGAGCTTGCAAGGTATTGATGTTTTAATATCCCCCTCATAATTAACTTTATTAGTGTACTTTTGTCTATCTTTTTCCATCTTTTCAAGGGTACTAGCAAAGTTGGTATAAGAGCCAAGCATCTTATATTTAGTAAAGACTTTTCTAGCTTCTCTTGCTACATCACCAAATTCTTTAAGAAGGGTTTCTAAGACAAAATCTTTCTTTTCTCCTTCTTCCATATCACAGAGTGTAAGAAACATATGTTGCATTACATGGTTGAGATTGACAAATCTAGCTTCTAACATGTGTACTAAAGAAGCAGCAGCAATTTCATGAGTAGGAGCAAGTTCTACCAAGTGTCTATCTTCAAAACCTTCAACCGTACTAATATGAGTGAAAAAAGCTTCTATATTATCTTTTTCAATGATAGACCCTCATCCTACCGGTATGTCTTTCAGAGTAAACTTAGGAGGAAACATGATGAAATAAACAAAAGGTAAATAAAGTAAATGCAAGTAACTAATTTTTTTGTGTTTTTAATATGGAGAACGCAAACAAGATAGTAAATGAAGTAAAGCAAGTAACTAATTTTTTTTTGTGTTTTTGTTATAAAGAACAAACAAAGCAGTAAATAAAATAAAGTAAAGCAAGACAAAAACAAAGTAAAGAGATTGGGAGTGAGAGACTCCCCTTGCAGCGTGTCTTGATCTCCCCGGCAACGGCGCCAGAAATTTAGCTTGATGACTCGTAAAGCACACGCCCGTTGGGAACCCCAAGTGGAAGGTGTGATGCGTACAGCAGCAAGTTTCCCTCAGTAAGAAACCAAGGTTTATCGAACCAGTAGGAATCAAGGATCACGTGAAGGTCGTTGGCGGAGGAGTGTAGTGCGGCGTAATACCAGGGATTCCGGCGCCAACGTGGAACCTGCACAACACAATCAAAATACTTTGCCCCAACGTAACAGTGAGGTTGTCAATCTCACCGGCTTGCTGTAAACAAAGGATTAATTGTATAGTGTGGAAAATGATGTTTGCTTGCGAAGAACGGTAAAGAACAATGTTTGCAGTAGATTGTATTCAGATGTAAAAGAATGGACCGGGGTCCACAGTTCACTAGTGGTATCTCTCCAATAAGAAATAACATGTTGGGTGAACAAATTAAAGTTGGGCAATTGACAAATAAAGAGGGCATAAAAATGCACATACATATCATGATGACTACTATGAGATTTAATCAGGGCATTACGACAAACTACATAGACCGCTATCTGATGACCCACAAGTATAGGGGATCGCAACAGTCTTCGAGGGAAGTAAAACCCAATTTATTGATTCGACACAAGGGGAGACAAAGAACACTTGGAAGCCTTAACAGCGGAGTTGTCAATTCAGCTGCACCTGGAAACAGACTTGCTCGCAAGAGTTTATCACTAGTAACAGTTTTATAGCAGTAGCAGTAGTGAAATAACAGCAGCAGAGTAACACAGATGACGCAGTAGTGATTATAGTAAACAGCAGGATTAAAATACTGTAGGCACGGGGACGGATGACGGGCGTTGCATGGATGAGAGAAACTCATGTAACAATCATAGCAGGGCATTTGCAGATAATAATAAAACGGTGTCCAAGTACAAAGCAATCAATAGGCATGTGTTCCATATATAGTCGTGCGTGCTCGCAATGAGAAACTTGCACAACATCTTTTGTCCTACCAGCCGGTGGCAGCCGGGCCTCAAGGGAAACTACTGGATATTAAGGTACTCCTTTTAATAGAGTACCGGAGCAAAGCATTAACACTCCGTGAACACATGTGATCCTCACATCGCTACCATTCCCTCCGGTTGTCCCGATTTCTGTCACTTCGGGGCCATCGGTTCCGGACAGCGACATGTGTATACAACTTATAGGTAAGACCATAAACAATGAATATCATGATGAAACAATAACATGTTCAGATCTGAGATCATGGCACTCGGGCCCTAGTGACAAGCATTAAGCATAACAAGTTGCAACAATATCATCAAAGTACCAATTACGGACACTAGGCACTATGCCCTAACAATCTTATGCTATTACATGACCAATCTCATTCAATCCCTACCATCCCCTTCGGCCTACAGCGGGCAAATTACTCACACATGGATGGGGGAAACATGGCTGGTTGATGTAGAGGCGTTAGCGGTGATGGCGGCGATGATCTCCTGCAATTCCCCGTCCCGGCGGAGTGCCAGAACGGAGACTTCTGGCTCCCGCGACGGAGTTTCGCGATGTGGCGGCGTTCTGGAGGGTTTCTGGCGACTTCGACTTCTCCCCGTGCGTTTTTAGGTCGAGGCCGATAAATAGTCCGAAGGAGGGCGTCGGAGGCCGGCCGAGGGGGCCACACCACATGGCCGCGCGGGCCCCCCCTGGGCCGCGCCGCCCTATGGTGTGGGGCCCTCGGGCCTCCACCTGGTTTGTCCTTCTGGCTCCGTCAGTTCTCTGGGAAAATAGGGCCTTCTGCATAAATTCCGAGGATTTTCCCGAAAGTTGGATTTCTGCACAAAAACGAGACACCAGAGCAGTTCTGCTGAAAACAGCGTTAGTCCGTGTTAGTTGCATCCAAAATACACAAATTAGAGGCAAAACAATAGCAAAAGTGTTCGGGAAAGTAGATACGTTTTGGACGTATCAACTCCCCCCAAGCTTAGCTTATTGCTTGTCCTCAAGCAATTCAGTTAACAACTGAGCGATAAAAGAACTTTCACGAACACATTTGCTCATATGATGTATATATTCTCATGCTATGGCTAATACTTAAGCAATTCATAATGAGATACATGCAAATAAGATCATCTAAAAGCTATGTCAATCATGAAGAGGTACCAACAATTAATAATAAGCATCATGAATCATGTATATAAGCAGGATTGCAATGTTCATAAGAGAGTATGATAAAGTGGTATCTCGCTTGCCTGTATTTGATTGGCAAAACATAAATGCCCGGGCACCTCTGGAGTTCATAGAAAAACTAGAAGTAGTGATTGTCAAAGATAAAAGCATCAAAGTTATACCACAATCAATCATATTTTGAGACAAGCATATTATACTAAGAATGACAGTTGTGCTCTCAAGATAGTGCTCGAAGAAACAATGGAGACACAACATAAAAGTAAAAGATTGACCCTTCGCAGAGGGAAGCAGGGATTAACATGCGCTAGAGCTTTTCATTTTTGAAATCAGGAGTAGAATCATTTTGAGAGGTGTTTGTTGTTGTCAACGAATGGTAATGGGTACACCAACTACCTCGCCAACCGGACTCCCAAGAGCGGCTCCCATGAATTATTGCATATTTATTTGGCACTCCTTCCAACCTTTCTTACACAAACCATGGCTAACCGAATCCTCGGGTGCCTGCCAACAATCTCATACCATGAAGGAGTGCCTTTTTATTTTATTTTTATTATGATGATGACACTCCCCCCAACCTTTGCTTACACAAGCCATGGCTAACCGAATCCTTCGGGTGCAGTCCAACAATCACAAACCATGGAGGAGTGTCTATTTAAGTTAATTAATTCGGGACTGGGAATCCCATTGCCAGCTCTTTTTGCAAAATTATTGGATAAGCGGATGTGCCACTAGTCCATATGAGAGTCCGTCAAAAGTAAATGACAAGGTTGAAAGCTAAACACCACATACTTCCTCATGAACTATGAAACATAAACACAAATTGAGAAGCATTTTGAAGGTTTTAAAGGTAGCGCATGAGAATTTACTTGGAATGGTTTGAAATGCCATGCATAGGTATTTATGGTGGACACTCTGGAATAACTTGGTTTTCATGTGTTTGGAAGCACGAGCAGCGTTCCCGCTCAGTACAAGTGAAGGCTAGCAATAGACTAGGGAGCAACAAATCAAGAGAGCAGTAACTGTCATAATCATGCTTGCGGCAAAATAAATTAACGGAGGCATAAAAGTGATACAAGAACTCTGAAGCAATATAGATCATCGAGGCTTAATTGAGTTTTTGTTCAGTCATATGCATGCGTGAGCATGTGCCAAGTCGATATAAATGAATTATTCAGAGGAGGATACCAAAATGCCATACTTACTTATGAATAAAACAATGCAAGCAAAAATCCATGACATGCTACTCATATTAATAAATTGGAGCTGAACATGAGAGATCATAAACTACTAGACTTTCTCAAATAACAAATACCTCACATGAACCAACTAAGCATGCTCACATGGATGAGTATATGTACAAAAATGAAAACAAATAGAGTTCATACCAGCCTCTCACCACAATCAGATCGTCGTAGATCGTCATTATTGCCTTTTCACTTGTGTAGCTTGGATAATATGAAATGAAAACCACGCTCCAGCCACCGAAGACCATTGAAATCATAAAGAACTTTACAAAATCAATGAAGAACAGCAAATATTTTTGGTGTTTTCGAATTAGAAACAAGAACAAAAGGAAACAAGCAAACAAAGCAAAATCTTTTTGGGTTTTCTTGTAGCAAACTAGCAATAGCAAATAAAGCGAAACAAATGCAAACAAATGGTGAAGAGAAACAACAGAAATATTTTTGGTCTTTTTGTGTTTTGGGAAGGAAACAAAGCAAAAATAAGAAATAGCAAACTAAAAGAAACACATAACAGCAGGATGACAGAAATCTGCCAAAACCTGACAGCAGTACAGAAATCGATTTTTACAAAAATCTTACGTTGCTCAGCTCGAAAAGTGTTCAACTAATGAAAGTTAGATAACAACCTGGGAAACCTGCACAAAAATTGGCAGCTCAAAATAACGCTCTGGCTGTGCGTACGAATTTTTCTAGTAACAGTCCAGAATCTGTTTTCAGGCAGCACTTCCCCAAATATCATCTTCCTCTCATTAGAAAACCACTCAAACGAACAAAACAAGTATGTACAAGTATCCAGCAACCATAATATGCAAAGAATGAGTGATGCCGGTATACCTCCCCCCAAGCTTAGGCTTTTGGCCTAAGTGGAGCTCACTCCCATCGATCCCATGAGGTAATATCTCCGTAGTATGACGAAGATGGATCATATTCCGGGTATGTGCTAGAAGAAGCACCCGGATACGTGACGGTGTAGTCGTGGGAGGCCTCGGCGTCCTCGGAGTCATGCTGCTGGTGGAAGTCTTGTATCTTCATATGTTCATCCACCTCCTCCTTAGTGCACGACCATGATTGCCTGTCAATACTGAACAAACCTGGTTGGGGGAGAGGGATTTCCTTCTCATCCCCGTCAGAAAACAACATTCTATAGACCATATTATCTAAAGTAGAATCAGTGGTAACAAAATGATGACTCTTCATAGCAGCAATATCGAGTCTCCTAGGGGCCAATGGCACATCATTAGGATCAATAGGAAGCCTTAAATAAGTTAAAACACGCAGTGCAATAATTCCTCCAAAAATAGGCCCCCTGTTAGTCAGGCGGCGAGCAATAAGAGAACCAAGATGATAAGATGTCTGACCAGTAAGTGCAATATTCAAGAAAGCAAGATGGTAACTAGAAATATTGCTAGTGTTCTCCCTACCAAGAATGCTAGTAGCAATGTAATACGCAAAATACTTAATGGCGGGGAGTTGAATGTTCCTTATCTTGCCACGCTGAATGGTGCGACAATCATCATCGGTGATCCCTCGATAAAGCTCCAACAAGTCCCGGGGGTTGTCATCAATCCTACTTGCTGTACCTATAGGGGCAATATCCAATGCACGACAAAAATCTTCCAATCCCATAGTAACAGGATTACCATAGATCTTGAATGCAACTGTCGGCTCATATTGCTTGTTGTGGAACTTGAAGCTCTCGACGAAGATTTTGGTGAGCATGTAGTATTGCTCCCTTTCATCACCCACATAGGTGGTTAAGCCTGCCCTGTTGACAAGGGTGGAGAAATCCTCCAATATCCCTGCATTCCTCAGAAAATCATAGCATGGAAAAGACGAAGCATTAGGAGCCTCGTTGTCCTCTTCGGGCGCGAAGCTAGGCGCGATGATATCCTCGTTGTACGATCGCCTAATCCGGGTGGCGGCCCTAGAAGGCCTCCCGGTGCTGGTTGTTCCTTTCTTGAACAACTCTCCAAAGTTGAACTTCTTCATCCCTTCTCTGAAATTTTCAACAAATGATATAAAAATTTGATTTGGTGACATATAATTGAGGGAAACTACCATAGGAACTTGCTAGAGTACTAATCATGCATCAAAACTAATTTCTACCACTTAGAACAAGCATGCAAGCTCACTAAACATGTTACCTACAGCAGCAAAATATTCAAGATATACTCAACCAAACAAAATTCTACTTGGATGGGTGGAGGAGTCACATACCAAGGAGCAAATGTGCCAAATTTCAGCAAAAAATCTGGGCTGAGCAAAGAGATCGAAAAATCTGGAGCTCTGGAGCAAAAACGCGAGTGAGAGGAACCTGGTACGAGTTTTTTCGGGAGAGAGAAGGTGCTGGGAGAAAGAGATGGCAAAGTGGGGCAAGGAGGGGCCCACACCACATGGTGGCGCGCCCACCACCTTGGCCGCGCCGGCCTGTGGTGTGGCACCCTCTGGTGCCCCACAGGTCATCCTCTGGTGCTCCCAGGTGCCTCGTCGAAAAATAGGACCAACGGTATAATTTTTGTGAATTTTTGAAAACTTTGAAAAATGCACATTTCTGGGTATTTAATTTATTATTACTGGCCAGGAAAATTTTTGAAATCTCCAAATAACTAAGGAACTTTGCAAATTAAAAGTGCTACAGCAACTAGAGCAAGTGGAGGAAGAAAGAGATGTTGTTTACCTCCTCTATGCATATAAAAGGTATTTGTTAACAAGGTTGATCAAGTCTTGTCACCAAATAAATTTTACATAGCATAAGAAGAAATAAACCTCAAATCAATCATGTTACCTTGAATTGTATTGATATGGATCCAATCACGAGAGTTTGATATTCTTCTTTAGGCTCATATATAGGACAATCAATAGTTCCCACTTTGATAGTTCTCACATTAGAAATAGTATTAACTCCACACGCTTTCTCAATCTTCTTGGGGAAATAAACGGTATGCTCCCTATCATCAACATTGAAAGTAACCTTCCCTTTATTGCAATCAATAACAGCCCCTGCGGTGTTAAGAAAAGGTCTCCCAAGAATAATAGACATATTATCATCTTCAGGCATTTCCAACACAACAAAATCAGTTAATATCAAGCAGTTAGTAGTAACTTGAACAGGAACATCCTCACATATACCAACAGGAATAGCAGTAGATTTATCAGCCATTTGCAAAGATATATCAGTAGGTATCAACTTATCTAGGTAAAGTCTCTTATAAAGAGAAAAAGGCATAACACTAACACCGGCTCCCAAATCACATAGAGCAGTTTTAACATAATTATTCTTAATAGAACAAGGAATAGTAGGTATACCTGGGTCGCCCAACTTCTTTGGAACTTTGCCATTGAAAGAGTAATTAGCAAGCATAGTGGAAATTTCCTCATTGGGGATTTTCCTTTTGTTAGTAACAATATCTTTCATATACTTCGAATAAGGAGGCAATTTAATAGCATCAGTCAAAGGAATTTGCAAGAATAAAGGTTTCATCCAATCGCAAAATTTATTATAGTGTTCTTCTTCCTTTGATTTTAGTTTCTTAGCAGGAAAAGGCATTTGCTTTTGCACCCAAGGTTCCCTTTCATTACCATGTTTCTCAGCAATAAAGTCTTCTTTAGTGTACTTTTTATTTTTAGCATGCTTTTCAGGTTCTTCTTCAACCTCTTCTTTATCAGGAGCATCATTATTATCATTATCTTTATCATGTTCATTACCACTTTCAGTTTCAGCATCAGAAATAGAAATACTATTAGGATCATTAGCAGGTTCAGAGGATTCTACAACATTTTTATGTTTCTTCTTCTTTTTCTTCTTAGAAGGAGCACTAGGTTCAATGCGTTGAGAATCTTGTTCAATTCTTTTGGGATGCCCTTCAGGATATAGAGGATCCTGGGTAGAGACACCACCTCTAGTTGTTACTTCATAAGCATGTTTCTCTTTAGAATTATTCCCTAACAAGTCATTTTGCACTTTAGTGAGTTAATCAATTTGAGTTTGAATCATATGAAAATGTTTAACAAGCATCTTAACATCATTGGAGGTTCTCTCCACAATATCATGCAATTCACTAATAGCTCGAGAATTTTCCATTAAATGATTCTCTACTCTCATATTAAAATTTTCTTGCTTAACAATATAATTATCAAACTCATCTAAGCATTGTGCAGGAGGTTTCGAATACGGAATATCTTCCCTAGTAAAGCGTTGAAGGGAGTTTACCTCAATCATGGATGAAGGGGGAATTATCTCACATATATCTTCTATAGGAGGTAGATTCTTCACATCTTCAGATTTAATACCTTTCTCCTTGAGAGACTTCTTGGCTTCCCTCATATCTTCATCATTCAATTTAATTAAACCCCTCTTCTTCAATATTGGAGTTGGAGTTGGTTCAGGCGTAGTCCAATCATCATGATTCCGGCTTATTTTAGCCAATAATTCTTCAGCGTCATCTGGAGTTCTTTTCCTGAAAACACAACCAGCACAACTATCCAGGTATGCCCTAGACTCAATGGTTAGTCCGCTATAAAATATATCAAGTAAATCATGCTTTTCCAAATCATGATCAGGCCGAGCTCTAATAAGAGAGCAAAATCTCGCCCAAGCCTCAGGCAATTTCTCTTCATCTCCCTGGTCAAAATTATAAATTCTCTGCAAAGCAATATGTTGAGCACTAGCAGGAAAGTATTTACGGAAGAAAACATCAAGCAATTCTTTCGGACTTTTAATAGAATTAGGTGGCAAATTATTATACCAAGTTTTAGCGTCATCCTTTAATGAGAATGGAAAGATTTTAGCAACAAAGTAAGTACGCATCTTGACATCATCAGAAAACAAGCTACTTAGAGTAGATAACTCAGTCATGTGTTCAACAGCACTTTCTTTTTCAGTACCACAAAAGGGTGTTTTCTCAACAATAGCTATATGAGATAGATCAAGAGAAAAATCATAATCTTTATCCTTAATGTTTATAGGAGATGTGGCAAACTTAGGATCAGGAGACAGTTTATATCTAACAGCATGTTCTGCAAGCAACTTTTTAATTTTTCTTGCATCAGTAGTAGCATTGCATTTTTCAATAAAATCATCATTAAGCTCCACATAATCTTCATCAGGATCATCACTAAAATAATCAAGTTCAGGTGAATTAACAGGTGTAGTAGCATTAGGAGTTTCAGTATTTTCTATTTGTCTAGACCTAGCAATTGTAGCATCTAGAAGGGATCCCAAGGAACCACTATCATCAAGCACAGCAGAAATATTATCAATATTATGAGAGTTTTCAGATTCAGCAGAAGTACCCGCATGTGAAGCATGCGGCGGTGAAACAAGTTTATCAATCACAGATGGTGAATCAAGTGTAGCGGAGGTACTCAGAATTGTACCTTTTCTTGTGGTGGATGGTAATATGGCGATCTTAGTATCGCGAGGTTTACCCATGATGGAGAATTTGCAGTGAACAATATTAATCCAAGTGAACTTCCAAATAAAGCTATGCTCCCCGGCAACGGCGCCAGAAAATAGTCTTGATGACCCACAAGTATAGGGGATCGCAACAGTCTTCGAGGGAAGTAAAACCCAATTTATTGATTCGACACAAGGGGAGACAAAGAACACTTGGAAGCCTTAACAGCGGAGTTGTCAATTCAGCTGCACCTGGAAACAGACTTGCTCGCAAGAGTTTATCAGTAGTAACAGTTTTATAGCAGTAGCAGTAGTGAAATAACAGCAGCAGAGTAACACAGACAGCAGTAGTGATTATAGTAAACAGCAGGATTAAAATACTGTAGGCACGGGGACGGATGACGGGCGTTGCATGGATGAGAGAAACTCATGTAACAATCATAGCAGGGCATTTGCAGATAATAATAAAACGGTGTCCAAGTACAAAGCAATCAATAGGCATGTGTTCCATATATAGTCGTGCGTGCTCGCAATGAGAAACTTGCACAACATCTTTTGTCCTACCAGCCGGTGGCAGCCGGGCCTCAAGGGAAACTACTGGATATTAAGGTACTCCTTTTAATAGAGTACCGGAGCAAAGCATTAACACTCCGTGAACACATGTGATCCTCACATCGCTACCATTCCCTCCGGTTGTCCCGATTTCTGTCACTTCGGGGCCATCGGTTCCGGACAGCGACATGTGTATACAACTTATAGGTAAGACCATAAACAATGAATATCATGATGAAACAATAACATGTTCAGATCTGAGATCATGGCACTCGGGCCCTAGTGACAAGCATTAAGCATAACAAGTTGCAACAATATCATCAAAGTACCAATTACGGACACTAGGCACTATGCCCTAACAATCTTATGCTATTACATGACCAATCTCATCCAATCCCTACCATCCCCTTCGGCCTACAGCGGGCAAATTACTCACACATGGATGGGGGAAACATGGCTGGTTGATGTAGAGGCGTTGGCGGTGATGGCGGCGATGATCTCCTCCAATTCCCCGTCCCGGCGGAGTGCCAGAACGGAGACTTCTGGCTCCCGCGACGGAGTTTCGCGATGTGGCGGCGTTCTGGAGGGTTTCTGGCGACTTCGACTTCTCCCCGTGCATTTTTAGGTCGAGGCCGATAAATAGTCCGAAGGAGGGCGTCGGAGGCCGGCCGAGGGCCACACCACAGGCCGCGCGGGCCCCCCCGGGCCGCGCCGCCCTATGGTGTGGGGCCCTCGGGCCTCCACCTGGTTTGTCCTTACGCTCCGTCGGTTCTGCGGGAAAATAGGGCCTTCTGCATAAATTCCGAGGATTTTCCCGAAAGTTGGATTTCTGCACAAAAACGAGACACCAGAGCAGTTCTGCTGAAAACAGCGTTAGTCCGTGTTAGTTGCATCCAAAATACACAAATTAGAGGCAAAATAATAGCAAAAGTGTTCGGGAAAGTAGATACGTTTTGGACGTATCACTATCCAGCATGCATCTATGCCTAAAAAGTCCACCTTCGGGTTAGCATCCGCACCCCTTCCAGTATTAAGTTGCAAACAACAGACAATTGCATTAAGTATGGTGCGTAATGTAATCAACACAAATATCCTTAGACAAAGCATTGATGTTTTATCCCTAGTGGCAACAGCACATCCACAACCTTAGAACTTTCTGTCACTTGTCCTGCATTCAATGGAGGCATGAACCCACTATCGAGCATAAATACTCCCTCTTGGAGTTACAAGTATCAACTTGGCCAGAGCCTCTACTAGCAACAGAGAGCATGCAAGAACATAAACAACACATATATGATAGATTGATAATCAACTTGACATAGTATTCCATATTCATCGGATCCCAACAAACACAACATGTAGCATTACAAATAGATGATCTTGATCATGATAGGACGCTCACAAGATCTAAACATGATAGCACAAGAGGAGAAGACAACCATCTAGCTACTGCTATGGACCCATAGTCCAAGGATGAACTACTCACACATCAATCCGGAGGCGATCATGGTGATGAAGAGTCCCCCCGGGAGATGATTCCCCTCTCCGGCAGGGTGCCGGAGGCGATCTCCTGAATCCTCCGAGATGGGATTGGCGGCAGCGGCGTCTCTGGAAGGTTTTCCGTATCGTGCCTCTCGGTACTGGGGTTTTCTCGACGAAGGATTTAAGTAGGCGGAAGGGTAGGTTTAGGGGCGACACGAGGGCCCCACACGCTAGGGCAGCGTGGCCCCACCCTTGGCCGTGCGGCCCTGTTGTGGCGGCGCCTCGTCGCCCCACTTCGTAATCCTTTCGGTCTTCTGGAAGCTTCGTGGAAAAATAAGACCCTGGGCGTTGATTTCATCCAATTCCGAGAATATTTCCTTTGTAGGATTTCTGAATCCAAAAACAACAGAAAACAACAACTGGCTGTTCGGCATCTTGTCAATAGGTTAGTGCCGGAAAATGCATAAATATGACATAAAGTGTGTATAAAACATGTGAGTATCATCATAAAAGTAGCATGGAACATAAGAAATTATAGATACGCTTGAGACGTATCACGAAGCGGATCCGGCGAGACTCCGGCGGGATTCCGGTAGACTCCGGCACGGTGGAGAGAGAGCTCGAAGGCGGCGCTTTGCGGAGAGGTGAAAGGGGGGTGAATGAGGAGTTTAGGGGTCTACGGTGGATATTTATAGGCCGTGGGAGGAGATTTGTGCTCCGCATCCTGTGGTCGGAACGCAAGCGTCGCACCGTTGGATGCGTGACACGTGTCGAAACCCTAAACGGTAAAAATGGCTAAGGATAATTTACCGCTCAAATCGCGCGAAAATTGGCGGAACCGTTTGAGTATTTTAAGATTCCGGGAAGCAGCGTGAAGATAAGCAATTCTCGTTCGCAAGAAGGGGAGTAACCCGGAGACATGTGATGTACTGTCGATGGATGAAATCCCGCAGGATGGGGGGGGGTTTCCGACTAAAAGTTGGGAAAGAAGAAAATGTGAAGTTGGAGTTCTTCAAGTTTCTCCGCGTTACCAATATTGCCGGAGACCATAAGGCGTTAGCAAGGCGGAAACAGGAGGTGAAACTCGGAGAACTCTGGGGGCTACTGTTGTGGGTATACTTCATGGGTGTACCATCGACAGTGCCTAGATCCGGCAAGCCCGGGTGGCCCATAGATGGTGATGTGGCATGTGGCCCATCGGGTGGCCCAGTTGCTGTTGATTCTGAAGGATGAAGTCCGGCCCAGGTGAGGGAAGCCGGATCCAACCGACCTTTGGAGGATCCCGGATCCATGAAGGCCCATTAGGAACCCGGATCCGGTACAACGTATAAGGGAAGACGGATCCTTGACGTACACGGCAAGACATTGTACCGTAGTTAGGCAACCTGTAATCCGGCTAGGACTCTCCATGTAAACCCTAGATCCGTGCGCCTTTATAAGCCGGATCCCGGGAACCCTAGAGAGACAACCACAACTCATTGTAACATCGCGAAAGCGCCCAGATAGTTCCAGACAAGCAGCAGTAGGCCCTGTCATCGTGCAGGTGTTCCGAAGTTGGGTAAATCGCGTACCACCGTCCCGTGTGCACTCCGCCCTATGGCCCCTAATTCTTTTCCCCCTCGTGAGGATCCCTCCTCCGAGGCACCGTCGATTAGGCAACGACAATTAGCATCCTGGGGTCTGGTTTTTTTTTCTGGTTTGGAAAGATTCTAGAACCTTCCCATTCCGGGTTTCTTGGTTTTTTGGGTTTCTCTTTTTTCTGCTTTCCTATTTTTATAGTTTTATGTTTTTATTAGTTTTTTAAAATTTGAACATTTTAAATTTGATTTTTTCAAATATGAACATTTTTTCTTTTATTAGTTCTTATGTGTATTTCCAAAATTTGAACCTTTTTCAAATTTGAACAATTTTTCAATTGGAATATTTTCCAAATTCGATCATTTTCTAATATGAACATTTTTCAATATTTCAACATTATTTGCAAAATCTAAAACTTTTTTAAAATCTAAATATTTTTTAAATTTGAAGAAATTTTAAATTTAAATATTTTTTAATCTAACATTTTTTAAGTACCAACTTTTCAATATTCAAACATTTTTTCAAAATCTTAAACTTTTGAAATATGATTTTTTAAAAAACTTTGACCATTTTGGAAAAATTAACATTTTAAAAAATGTTTATAGTGAAAAAACCAGAAGAAAATAAAAGACACAAGAAAAAAAATTCTGACTGCGGGGAGGTGGTTATTGGGTGGAGAAATGCTGGAACCAAGAAGAACCATAGTATGAACCCTTAACTTGGGTCGGCCTAGTTATAACCGTTCTCGAACGAAGGAAGGTGAGCGGGCGTGCGACGGCTGCGTACGGTTTGCGTGAAGTGTCAACGAGGGATACCTTGCGCCTACCCATCGCTCGATTAGCGTGGGTTTATACGCATTGCACGCATGGTTCGTGTGTTGGGCTTGGCCCATCTAGTTCGTCCACTCACCTAAAACAAAAACACATTTCTTTGTTCTTGTGCAACACCTAAGAGCATCTCTAGTGGTTCCTCTAAATGAGGTCCTCTATATCTCCATATAGATGACCATCTATAAAGATTATATTTTAGATGATCTCAGTTTTTCAGTGGTTCCTCTATATCTAGGACATCTAAATTCTCTCTCATATAGTTTAGTAATATTTCAAACGGCTATATTTCCAACGGCTATATTTCCAACGGCTATATTTCCAGGTCCATATATACCACCCCTCCCACCTCTCATCCAACACTCCTCGCTTTTCCTTCTCTCATCTCTCTTTTGAATTCCTCTGTCCAACACAGAAAAATGATGAATGGAGAATTTTGCGAATATTGTGTGCAGATGCAGATGCAGAAACAACAGAAACATCCGGAGTTGTCATCCATCTGTGAGTTGTCCATTTATCTAGCAAAACAACATGTCAAAATTCATTCAACAATTTAGTCTACAAACAACAGCCTCCAAAAGCAACAATATTTATGCGAACAGCAATTTCTAAAGGAAATAGCACATACCCTATTAGCAAAATATATTTCAGTTGAGGCAATTCAATCATCTATGTTTCTAAATTTTTTGTACAGAAACAGAGACTACAGAACTAGCAGTACCAAACTTTGGACAGAAACAGACTAGAAACTGGCCCCGTCCGCGTCCAAGGTCACGCGAATGGAGGACCAAGACCGCGTCCGCAGCGCCGCCGGCCCCGCCCACTGCCGCCGCCTAGCCCCAGCCCCCGCCCAGCGCCGCCGCCCTCCCTCGATTTCGGCCGCCGCCTGGCACCCCGGCCAGCCGCCGCCACCGCCGCGGCCAGCGCCGCCGCCCGACGCTGCCGCCCACCGCCGCCCAGCGCCGCTGCCTGGAGTCCCCGCCCAGCGCTGCCGCTAAATCTCACTAATCCCATGGGAAAAAGATTGTACCTGGCCGGCGAGTGAAGCGACGGCGATGGCGACTTCGCAGGAGACGTTCCCGCCTCCTTTTCTCGTCTCCAGATGCGCGCGGGAAGGAGCTCGCGGGGCAGCAATTTCGCTTCGATGATCGTGGCTTCGTCCTCTATATTTGGAGGATGGAGCGAGGATATTGGAGCTCCTCTAAATTTAGATGGAGCGATAGAGAGGCCACTGGGAGCCTTTTTTGGCCTCAGGACCATCTATATGTGTTTGGATGGCCCTTTAGAGGAACCACTAGGGATGCTCTAAACACTAGCCTAGTGGTTGCAACTTCGATACATCACCTCGTAGACCAGAGCTCAAGCACCATGAATTGTACCATTTTTCCAAACTTGAATAAATTTCGAAACTAACAAAGATTTGATCTTGAAAAAATTTGAATTAAAACAAATTTTGAGGCAGAGAAACTTTTTTAAACAAAAAATTTATCCGAACAAATTTCGAATATGAGCAAAAATTCATATCTGAGAAATTGTTGTTTTGCACAAATTTCGAATCTAAGCAAAATTTGATTTTGAACAAATTTTGAATCTGAGCAAACATTATGTTTGAACAAATTTTAAATCTAAGCTGAACAAATTTTGAATATGAGGAAATTTTGAATTTGAATAATTTTGAAATGAGCAATTTCTAAAAACCGGCCAAAAACGGAACAGATAGTCAAAAACCAAACAAATTCGGACTGGAACCTTCTAGAATATTCCTAAGATAGGAAAACCCCAAACAATACAACAGATCTGTTTATAACGGGCCGCCCCTCAAAATCGTTTGCTCCAAAGCGATGCCTATTAATGTGCGCCAGTAGGCGATAAATGAGGTTTCTCCCAATCCTATGCACCGACCATGTTCATGCCTACCAAGCACCACACACAATGGGGTGGTATTGGGCTTGGCCCATTTTAGTTTTCCCTTTATTCGTTTTCTCTTTTAGTTTTTCTTTTTATTTTGTTAGTTTTTATTTTTTCTTTCCTTTTATTTTCCGTTTATTTTTCGTTGAACTAAAAATTGAAAAAAATTCAAATTTGAAAAATGTTCAAATTTGAAACTTTTAGCTATTCGAAAAATCTTATAATTTAAAAATGTTCATTTTAGATTTTTTTTCAAGTTTTGGAAAAAAATTAAAATTTTGCAAAAATATTCAATCTCAAAAAATGTTCATGTTTTGAAAATATTAGGTTTTAAGAAATTATGTTTTGAAAAAATAATTTTTTTAAAAAAATCAAAATATACAAAAAAAATTGTATTAAAAAATCGGATTTAAAAATAGTGCAGCTTTTAGCAAACAAAAATCTAAAAAGAAAAGATAATTTTTTTACTTAGTTTAATTTCAAGTAATTATTTTATTTTTTGAGTTATGTTTTTTCACGATTTTTCCACTCGGTCTAAAAATGTTTTCTTCATCTTTCTTTTTTGATGGTTTCTTTTCCTTTCATTTTTCCTGTCCCACCCCTTTTTTTCATTTTTAAGTTTCCTAAAGATCTGCATGAATATAGGTTTATTTTCTTATACTGACGATTTGCTCCATGTTGTTCCACATAATAATTTTTTGTTGCTCGTTTCGATTATTGTTTCTCATGCATCCAAAGTTTTGTTCTAAATTTTTTGGTTCACATGTTGTTGGTGTTTTGTTTGTCGATTGATAAATGTTTTTTCGGCGACTTCGAAATATTTGGTTCCTCGGAAACTATTTTCCTCTTGTGTAGATGTGATTTGTTCCTTGGACACTATGTTTTATTCCCCATGTAGACGAGATTTTGTTCTACAAATACTATATGTTTGTTTCCTATGTGTTATTACTCGAACAGTAAGTTTTTGTTCCCTTGGTAGATGATTTTGTCGAACACTAAATTTGTGTTCCCTGTGCAGACAAGATTTTTCATTGGACACTAAGAGCATCTCCACCGGTGCTCCCAATAGTGCTCCCAATAGCTCTATTGGGATCCTAGTGAGAGAAAGCGCCCACACCGACGCTCCCCAAAAAAGCGCTGACATGTTCTGGCTCCCCATAAAAGCGTCGGTGCGCCGAAATGATCCCTATGCGAAGGGCTTTGATCGTGTCGCTGGCGCCTCTTCAACAACAACTCCACGTCGAATTCCTGGATTTGGGGCTTTTTATGGGGCTCGGTGCGGGTACCGGTGTGGGAAGATCATTCCCAAAGAGAGGATGTTGTGCCGGTGCCCCTGCCGGCGCCTATTTGGGGGACGCCGGTGGAGATGCTCTAAATGTTTGTTTCCTATGTGGATGATAGTTGTTCCACGGACACTAAATGTTTGTACCCTGTCTAGACCACGGTTATTCCTCGGACACTAAATGTGTGTTCCCTATGAGGATAACAGTTGTTCCTTGGACACTAAATGTTTGTTCCATGTGTAGACCTTGGTTGTTCCTCGGACACTAAATGTGTGTTCCCTATGTGTAGACGATAGCTATTTCTCGTACACTAAATGTGTGTTCCATATGAGGACGAAAGTTGTTCCTCGGAATCTAAATGCGTACGTTTTCCCGGTGCAGACAATAGTTGTTACTCTCATACCCTATATGTTTGTTCCCTGTGTAGACTAAGTTGTTCCTCGGTGAAAGAGCAAGGTCTCTTCATAAGTGTTTTGTGTTTTTGATAACAACACTAGAGTATGTTTCACCGTGTGCATAGTTGCCTTCAAGATTTGCAGGTGCACGGTGTTCTCGTTAAACACCTCAGGATCGGAAGACTCAAGTTTGTAGTTGATAGGTTTTCTCGTTTTGTGTGTGTGTCGCTAGATGACGTGGTTGGAGATGTGAAGAAAAGAAACCTGGTTCAGCAAAACCGGTACTACCGGTGCTGAGAGCGGTAGTACCGCTACCGCCTTCAGCACTAGGTACACGTTAGCATGGAACCTCGCGGCGGTACTACCGCTCCCTCCCAGGACCGATAGTATCGGTCGAGGTACCGCTGGCGATACCGCCTTTTGGGAAAAGCTTGCAGAGAGCATGCCCGTACCTTGACGGTACCTGAACCGGCACTACCGCTTGAGTCACCAGCAATGGTGAAACGCGATAGTACCGCCCAGGTACCGGTAAGGTACCAGTCATGCAAACACGACGGTACTTCCGCCTTGGTATCGCTGGTACCGGGAAGGGGGTCAGGGGCTCCCAGAGACCATGTCGGTAACAGTATCGATAGTACCGGTTGAGCCCCACGTGTCCTTCGCAGCAGGGCTGAGCTTGACCAAAAGCGGTAGTACCACAACCACAGCTGACGTGGGCATTACCCTTCGGGTAACCGACATTGCCCTATCCTGTACAACCTAACTGGAGGCCCATGAAGGTACTCGATGGCAAGGCGGGCCACTTGGATGGTGCATCAAGAAGATTCCTTGGCGGACAAGATAAGGAAGGAGCCGAACAAGGAAAGTCTAGATCTAGAACTACTGTAAACCTAGTCGTACTCGGTCAGACATCTTGAGACCTGACCTCCTATTTAAAGGCCAGGAGAGGGGTTGCCGAGGGACACGATCAATCATAGCAATCTTAGCCACCAAAAGTCTAGAGCTAGGCCGCCGCAGCACTTAGCCTCTCGACGATTATCTCAGCCGAACCCTTCGGCACCCCATTGTAACCCAATATTTTCATAATCAAGATCAGACAGGCAGGACGTAAGGGTTTTACCTCATCGAGGGTCCCGAACCTAGGTAAATCGCTCTCCCCGCTTGTCTGTGAACCGATGTCTCGTGTCAGCCTACAGGATTCCATCAATCCTAAGCCCCAATCGGAGGGCATTGCCGAGGAGTACCCTCGACAATTGGCGCCGTCTGTGGGAACCCTGTCGGCACAAGATCGGTCATCGGCAGATCCAGTTATGTCAACGGTAGCTTCATCGCCACCGTCATCGCCAAGTTTGGGAAGCCCGATTCGCTTCGGCTCCTATGAATTCACCCTGCACAGCGACTCGTCTCGCTCGACCTTTTCTGATCTACAAGGAAACATGGAGATGACCTTCGGCAGCGTCCACTACAATGTCAAATCGGAAGGAGTCCTTCGACTGCTGGAACTACTCGCCTCTGGATCGTCAGGTCCAAGCACGTCATCATCAGTCGACCTTTCGGCTGGTCTGACAAGCTCAACGAACTCGCCCGCGCCATCGAGTCCTTGTTCGACGTCTTCCATGTCGGTTGGATCTGACAATCCCACATCTTCGGAGATGACTTCGTACTACTGCTTGAACTGTGATACCAGGCACGGGCTAGGATCAAGCGACACACCGTTCATCTGCAATGCCCAGTACTCATCGGGAGAGGGCAGTGTCGACAGCATCGTCCAAAGTGCCACCCGAAGAACGGCACACCACCAGGTTTATGTTGCCAATAACACGAGGAACAGGGGGGACGGAGATCACACCCCCCGCTCCAGCAGACGAGCAATTTGAGAACAGCGCCAGTAACAACAACAGTGATTACACATCGCAGAGGAGGAGTGGGCAGCAGCCAAGGCAGCCGTGCTTAACAACACGCCGCTCCCTACAGGAACCTCGGTTGGAACCCTCAACACTTACCGCTCCATATTGGAGAAAAACTGGGAGCGACTATCCAAAGAGCAAGCCACCCTCGAGAGACGCCTATTGATGACTTACAAGTATAGGGGGTGTATCGTAGTATTTTCGATAAGTAAGAATGTCGATCCCAACGAGGAGCAGAAGGTGTTGACAAGCAGTTTCGATGAAGGATTCACTGTAAATGCTCACAGACAAGTATTCAGGGGGTTTTGATGTAGCAGATGAATAAAGTACGAGTAAGTAAAGTGCGAGAGTAACAATTGCAGCGAGTGGCCCAATCCTTTTTAGCACAAAGGACAAGCGGGTTTGTTTACTTATAATGACCAAACGTTCTTGAGGACACACGAGATTTTAGTCTAGTGCTTTCGCTACATATGGCTAATTAATCTTCATTGTTTTGATAAGTGTTGTGTGGGTGAACCTATGCTAATGCACCGCCCTTCCTAGGACTAATACATACTTGTGATTATACCCCTTGCAAGCATCCGCAACTACAAGAAAGTAATTAAGATAAATCTAACCACAGCCTTAAACTCTGAGATCCTGCTATCCCTCCTGCACCGATATACCAATGGGGGCTTAGGTTTCTATCACTCCGGCAACCCCGCAATTGGCAAACGAATACAAGATAAATTCCCCTAGGCCCATAAAGGTGAAGTATCATGTAGTCGACATTCACATGAGACCACTAGAAGAATAACACCACCACAACTTAAATATCATAACATTGAATATTACTCAACCATACTTCACTACTAACATTTAGACTTCACCCATGTCCTCAAGAACTAAACGAACTACTCACGAGACATCATATGGAACATGATCAGAGGTGATATGATGATGAATAACAATCTGAACATAAACCTTGGTTCAATGGTTTCACTCAATAGCATCAATAACAAGTAGAAATCAATACCGGGAGAGTTTCCCCTATCAAACAATCAAGATTCAACCCAAATTGTTACTGCGGTGACGATGTGCAACGGTGGAGATGGCGGTGATGATGATGTAGATGATGACGATGGTGATGGAGATGATGTCCAGCTCGATGACGGTGACGATGGCGTCGATTTCCCCCTCCGGGAGGGAATTTCCCCGGCGGATCTCAGCCTGCCGGAGAGCTCTTTTCTCTCTGGTGTTCTCCGCCCCGCAGAGGCGGCTGTGACTCTTCGCGACTATTCCCCTGGAGCTTAGGTTTTCGGGACGAAGAAATACACGAAGGAGAGGAGGCCAGAGGGGGCTGTGGGCCCCCTCCCCACAAGGCGGCACGGCCAGGCCTTGGCCCGCGCCGGCCTGTGAGGTGGGCCCATGGTGGCCCTCCTCGGCTCCCCCTTCTGGCTCCCTTCGTCTTCTGTAAAAATAGGAATTTTCATATAATTTCCGTCAATTGTTGATCTTCCAAAATATTGCATTCTGACGATGCTTTTTCCAGCAGAATCCTGACTCCGGTGCGCGATCCTCCAATAATCATGAAACATGCAAAATAGATGAAATAACATAAGTATCATCTCCAAATATGAAATATATCAATGAATAACAGCAAATTATGATATAAAATAGTGATGCAAATTGGACGAATCAACTCCCCCCAAGCTTAGACTTCGCTTGTCCCCAAGCGAAACTGAACTCGGTAAACAGGACCACATGTTTATGGAGTGAAGAGTCGATAAATAAAATACGGACAAGAAGCATCACATTCATTCACACAAGACATTCTAGTGAACAACTTCCTCATCTAATTCAACTTGAAACAAGTATAAGGTAATCACGAATAAAGGTGCATAAGAAATCATAATTGGTGATGGCAAACTTCGTTCTTGGTCAGAGAACAATTAACAGGGTATACTTCTCATGTTAAAGTTTATATAGCACAACTTGCATACTCAATCATAATAATCTCCTCATAATCATTGATAACTTTCAAAGCTATATTCATTCGGATAAAACTTGTACTAAACAAGGAAGAGTAAAAGACATGATGAAGTAAATCACAATATAAATGGTTTGATCACAACAACTCAAATGCTTGCTTGAGATGGAGAGAAATAGGTTTACTGACTCAACATAAAGCAAAAGACATGCCCTTCGCAGAGGGAAGCAGGGATTAAATCATGTGCTAGAGCTTTTTCAGTTCTGAAATCATATAAAGAGAATAAAAGTAACATTTTGAGAGGTGTTTGTTGTTGTCAACGACTGGTAGCGGGTACTCTAACCCCCTTTCTAGACAAACTCTCGAAGAGCGGCTCCCATAAAGTTTTATTTTAGGTTGGCACTCCTCCCAACCTTTGCTTTCACAAACCATGGCTAACCTAATCCTCGGGTGCCTGCCAACAATCTCATACCATGAAGGAGTGCCTTTTTATTTTAGTTTTATTTAGATGACACTCCTCCCCTCCTTTGCTTTCTCAAGCCATGGCTAACCGAATTCTCGGGTGCCGTCCAACAATCACATACCATGGAGGAGTGTCTATTTTTGTAAAATTATGAAGGTTAATTAATCGGGGCTGGGAACCCCATTGCCAGCTCCTTTTGCAAAATTATTGGATAAGCGGATGAAGCCACTAGTCCATTGGTGAAAGTTGCCCAACAAGATTGAAAGATAAAACACCACATACTTCCTCATGAGCTATAAAACATTGACACAAATAAAGGATGATAAATTTTGAATTGTTTTAAAGGTAGCACATGAAGTATTTACTTGGAATGGCAGGAAATACCATGTAGTAGGTAGTTATGGTGGACACAAATGGCACAGGTTTGGGTTAAGGTTTGGATGCACGAGAAGCATTCCCTCTCGGTACAGGTTTTTGGCTAGCAAGGTTAATTAGCAAGCATAAGAGTTGAGGGAGACAAACAAATATACATGTGATAGAAACAATCATGCATCTTCCTTGTAAGCACAAACAATTTTAACTTCAGAATAATAAGCTAAGGAGCTAACAAGAAAGAAAGATAATGAAACGACATATCTACATGTATTTCTCTTTTCTACTTAAACCTCAAAGTGTTGTTGCTATTGACCAATGCTAAGTTTGCCAAAACCAAATAGATTTACTCAATGCTCCCAAAGTGATACCAATACTAATAACAAGATCAATCATATAATAGAGATTGTAAACTAAAATAAGATGTGCAATATGTAAATGATAAGACTTCTCATTAATATTCCATAACGATAACTCACACCAAGGGATACATAGACAACCAACTAAGGAGAGATACTTCCACACTGCAACCTATCTTATATGATAACTTCCCTACTCATGATATGACACTACTTAACAGTAAAAAGTAAAAGATAGTGATGATGTGATACCACGGCACTCCCCCAAGCTTGGAACAAACCAAGGGGATGCCAATACCGATGATGAATTACTCCTTCGGCGGTGGTGATGATGAATCCTTGACAAGCTTCTCAACAAGCTCCTGAAGCTCATCAATCTTGTACATGAGGTTGCGGATCATCTCCGAATTGTGCTCGACGCGGTTAAGAAGTATGTCCGACGGCGAGTCCCAACTTTTGGAGTTATTTCCCCACTCTTCAACCTCAGGCTTCATCCTTCCTGCAGTGTTAGAACGATCTATATCCCAATTGCTAGGAAATGCTGCCTTGGGAGTCCTTTCAATTTGACTATTGTAAATTAGATTGCGGAAGGGATGGTAAGTGCCTGAAGAAGATGTCTTTGGAGCTAGGTAATGACGTGGAACCCTTCCTCCAGTGCGAATTCTTGCGCTCCTCTTTGCACTAAAAGGGTTATCCACCACCTCGATGCTTGCGATGGTAGCACGCGGGTATGCGCGCGAGTCTTCCTCCACTTCTTCTTCATCTTCTTCCGTGACGCTCTCGTCCACCTCTTTCCCACTCGGGATCTTGAATATCTTCATCCGAAAGCCCCTTGCCCTTGTTCTTGGAGACCATGGTGCTTCTAGATTGAAAACAGATCCTGGCAGAAACAGCTCGAAACAAAACACGTCGAGAAAACGATATACGGACCTCCAGGGGTCCGGGGGATTATATAGCAGGAATTTTCACGACAAAAGGAAAGTACCAGGTCGAACCAGAGTCGGAGAGAGGCGACGAGGTGGCCACCTCATAGGGCGGCGCGGCCAGGCTGGGGCCCGCGCCGGCCTATGGGGGCATGCCCTCGTGCGTCTCTTCCACTCCGTTTCGATCTCGTAATTTTTCATATTTTCCAAAAGCAGCAGAAACATTGTTCGGAAAAGTAAAACGCGAACTTTTTATTACCAGTACAGTTACCTATTCAAAGTCAAACTCTGGCGGACTGTCAATTTGACCTTTGATAAAAGCCTCCGGTGTTTCCACTCGAATAACATCAACATCTTCGTTATAAGAATCTCCTGAGATATAATGCTTGAGTCTTTGTCCATTCACCACTTGTGTGGCATCGCCTTGGAGAGAGCTAATTTTAATTGCTCCTGAACGATACACCTCCTCAACGACATATGGTCCTTCCCATTTCGAGAGTAATTTCCCTGCAAAGAATCTGAGACGAGACCGATACAATAGGACTTTATCCCCAATATTAAATTCTCTTTTGATAATCCTTCTATCATGCCATTACTTAACTTTCCCTTTAAAGAGTTTAGCATTTTCATAAGCTTCACTTCTCCATTCATCTAGAGAACTTAATTGTAGCAACCTCTTCTTACCGGCTAGTTTAGGATCTTTATTTAATTCTCTTACAGCCCAATAAGCTTTGTGCTCTAGTTCTAAAGGTAAATGACAAGCTTTTCCATAGACCATTTTATAAGGTGACATACCCATGGGATTTTTATAAGCAGTTCTATAAGCCCATAGTGCTTCCTTCAATTTACTAGCCCAATTCTTTCTAGTTTTATTAACAGTCTTTTCCAAGATAGATTTAATCTCTCTATTTGATAATTCTACTTGCCCACTAGTTTGAGGATGATAAGCGGAAGCAATTCTATGATTAATACCATATTTAGCAAGAATTTTCCTAAAACCACCATGAATAAAATGAGAACCTCCATCAGTCATAATATATCTAGGAACTCCAAATCGAGGAAAAATAATATCTAAAAGCATTCTTAAAGAGGTCTCACCATCAGCACTTTTTGTGGGTATGACTTCCACCCATTTAGTAACATAATCAACAGTGACAAGTATATGAGTGTTACCTTCTAAAGAGGGAAAAGGTCCCATGAAGTCAAATCCCCAACAATCAAATGGTTCAATAACAAGAGTATAATTCATAGGCATTTCATTGCGTCTGGAGATATTACAAACCCTTTGACATTCATCACAAGATAAAATAAACTTCCTTGCATCTTTGAAGAGAGTTGGCCAATAAAAACCTGATTGTAGAACCTTTTGTGCAGTTCTATCTCCGGCGTGATGTCCTCCATAAGCACTACCATGACATTTACTCAATATCTCTTGCTGTTCATATTCGGGAACACATCTTCGCAGAATACCATCCACTCCTTCTTTATATAAGTGTGGGTCATCCCAGAAATAATGCCTCAAGTCATAAAAGAATTTCCTCCTTTGCTGGGCTGAAAAGGTTGGAGGCAAGTACTTGGAAACAATAAAGTTAGCATAATCAGCATACCAAGGACTGTCTCGCGAGCTCACCTTTATTACAGCCAATTGTTCATTTGGAAAACTATCATTAACAGGAACATGATCATAAGCAATATTTTCCAATTTAGACAAATTATCAGCAACAGGATTATCAGCACCTTTCCTATCTACAATATGTAAATCAAATTCTTGCAACAGAAGTACCCATCTAATAAGCCTTGGCTTAGCATCTTTCTTTTGCATAAGGTATCTAATTGCAGCATGATCAGTATGAATTGTAACTTTTGAATCAACAATATAAGACCTAAACTTATCACAAGCAAAGACTACAGCTAACAATTCTTTTTCAGTAGTAGCATAATTTCTTTGAGCAGCATCAAGAGTTTTACTAGCAAAATGAATAACATCCAATTTTTTATCTACCCGCTGTCCAAGAACAGCTCCTACAACAAAATCACTAGCATCACACATAATTTCAAATGGTAAGTTCCAATCAGGAGGTTCAACTATAGGAGCAGTTGTTAAGGCTTTCTTTAGAGTTTCAAAAGCTTCCTTACAATCATCATCAAAAACAAAAGGTACATCTTTTTGAAGAAGATTAGTAAGAGGTTTTGAAATCTTGGAGAAGTCTTTAATAAACCTCCTATAAAACCCAGCATGACCAAGAACACTACGAATACCTATAACATCCCTAGGATAGGGCATCTTCTCAATTGCTTCAACTTTAGCTCTACCAACTTCAATACCTCTCTCAGAAATTTTATGTCCCAATACAATTCCTTCATTAACCATAAAGTGGCATTTCTCCCAATTAAGAACAAGGTTAGTTTCTTCACATCTCTGCAAAACTTTATCAAGGTTCCGCAAGCAATTATCAAAAGAATTCCCATAGACGGAAAAATCGTCCATGAATACTTCTACAATACTCTCGCAAAAGCCATGAAAAATAGCAGACATGCATCTTTGAAAAGTAGCAGGGGCATTACATAAACCAAAAGGCATACATCTATAAGCATAAGTTCCATAGGGACAAGTGAAAGTGGTTTTCTCTTGATCCTTAGTTTTAACAGCAATTTGTGAAAACCGAGAATAACCATCAAGAAAGCAAAAATGAGTATTTTTAGATAACCTTTCTAACATTTGATCAATAAAAGGCAAAGGTTAATGATCTTTCTTAGTAACCTTATTAACTTTTCGATAATCAATGCACATTCTATACCCTACAACTACTCTTTGAGGTATGAGCTCATCATTATCATTAGGCACAACAGTCATTCCTCCTTTCTTAGGAACACAATGCACAGGACTAACCCATCTACTATCAGCAATAGGATATATAATACCAGCTTCAAGAAGTCTTAATACCTCATTTCTTACCACATCCTTCATCTTAGGAATTAGACGATGCTGATGTTCAACAACAGGCTTTGCATCATCTTCCATATTAATGGCATGTTGGCAAATAGAAGGAGAAATCCCCTTCAAGTCACCAAGAGTGTAGCCAATAGCACCTCGGTGTTTCTTCAATATTTCCAATAACCTTTCTTCTTCAAACTCTGAAAGCTTAGAACTAATAATAACAGGATATATTTTCTTATCATCGATATGAGCATATTTAAGATTATCAGGCAATGGTTTTAAATGAAAGACAGGATGTTCCTTTGGTGGTGGTGTTGTACCCAGATCTTCTACCGGTAAATCATGCTTAAGAATAGGTTGACGAAGGAAAATTTCATCAAGCTCATTTCTTTCTTCCCTAAAAACTTCACTCTCACTATTCTCCAAATGTTGCTGCAAAGGATTATTAGGAGCAAGAGCAATAGATGCACACTGTTCAACTCTAAAATCATTATTAGGCGAATCAGCTTTATAAGGAGTTTTGGCAAATTTAGAGAAGTTAAACTCATAAGATTCACCAGCAAATTTAGTCAAAATTTTCTCTTTCTTGCAATCTATAACAGCTCCACAAGTATTTAGAAAAGGTCTACCAAAAATGATAGGACAGTATTTACTAGCAGCAGAACCAAGTACCAAAAAATCAGCAGGATATTTAATCTTACCACATAGAACTTCCACATCTCGAACAATACCAATTGGAGAGATAGTTTCTCTATTAGCCAGCCGAATAACCACATCAATATCTTCAAGTTCACAAGAACCAATTTCGTGCATAATTTCCGTGTAAAGCTCATAAGGAATAGCACTAATACTTGCACCAATATCACATAAACCATAATAACAATGATCACCAATTCTAACAGATAGCATAGGAACACTAGCTTTCTTAGACTTATTTGGATGTGAAACAATATTAGAAGCATCTTCACAGAAAATGATATGACCATCTTCCACATTTTCAGTCACAAGATCTTTAACTATTGCAACAGCAGGTTCAACCTTTATTTGTTCTTCAGGTTCTATAAGTTTCTTTTCACTTTTATGAACCGCACTATTTATAACAGAGTACTCCTTCATTTTAGCAGGGAAAGGAGTTTTTTCAATATAAGCTTCAGGAATAACATGATCAACAGTTTCAACTACAACACATTTATTTATAGATGAATCAATTTTATCTTTATACAGTTCATGATACTTATCAAAGTTCTTATTAGGCAATTCATAATGAGAGGCAAAAGCTTTATAAAGATTTGCAACGACTTGAGAATCAAGACCATAAGTAGCACTAATATTACGAAATTTATCAGTATCCATAAAAGCTTCAATGCATTTATAATCATAATTTATACCTGATTCTCTATCTTTGTCGTTCTCCCATCCTTCAGTATTCTCCTGGATCCGATTAAGAAGGTCCCTTTTAAACTCTTCTTTATTGCGTGTAAATGATCCAGAACAAGAAGTATCCAGCAAGGTCTTGTCTTGAAAAGAAAGTCTTGCATAGAAATTATCAATAATAATATTACCAGGAAGCTCATGAATGGGGCATTTGAGCATTAAAGACTTCAATCTCCCCCACGCTTGGGCAATACTCTCTCCATCATGAGGCCAAAAATTATATATGCAGTTCCGATCCTTGTGAATTTCACTTGGAGGATAGAATTTAGAATAAAACCGGGGCACAATATCATTCCATTCAAGAGAATCCCCATTATCCAGTAATTTATACCAATGCGCCGCTTTACCAGACAGCGATATAGAGAATAGCTTCTTCCTCACTTCATCCATAGCAATACCTGCACACTTGAATAAACCGCATAATTCATGTAAGAACAGTAAATGATCTCCAGGATGGACAGTTCCATCCCCGGTATAACGGTTATCCACTACACGTTCAATAATTTTCATAGGTATTTTGTATGGTATTTCTTCCTCACCTGGCGCCTCATCCACTACCTTTGCAGTAGTAGTAGATTTTCCAAATAAAAATTCAAGAGAAGATCTCTCCATAATGAATTATAGCAGCAGGCAGGAATAAAATCAGCACAAACAGTAAAAGTTTCCCTTACCAATTCCACTTACCAATAGCGCTTCACTCCCCGGCAACGGCGCCAGAAAATAGTCTTGATGACCCACAAGTATAGGGGGTGTATCGTAGTATTTTCGATAAGTAAGAATGTCGATCCCAACGAGGAGCAGAAGGTGTTGACAAGCAGTTTCGATGAAGGATTCACTGTAAATGCTCACAGACAAGTATTCAGGGGGTTTTGATGTAGCAGATGAATAAAGTACGAGTAAGTAAAGTGCGAGAGTAACAATTGCAGCGAGTGGCCCAATCCTTTTTAGCAAAAGGACAAGCCGGTTTGTTTACTTATAATGACCAAACATTCTTGAGGACACACGGGATTTTAGTCTAGTGCTTTCGCTACATATGGCTAATTAATCTTCATTGTTTTGATAAGTGTTGTGTGGGTGAACCTATGCTAATGCACCGCCCTTCCTAGGACTAATACATACTTGTGATTATACCCCTTGCAAGCATCCGCAACTACAAGAAAGTAATTAAGATAAATCTAACCATAGCCTTAAACTCTGAGATCCTGCTATCCCTCCTGCACCGATATACCAACGGGGACTTAGGTTTCTGTCACTCCGGCAACCCCGCAATTGGAAAACGAATACAAGATGCATTCCCCTAGGCCCATAAAGGTGAAGTATCATATAGTCGACGTTCACATGACACCACTAGAAGAATAACACCACAACTTAAATATCATAACATTGAATATTACTCAACCATACTTCACTACTAACATTTAGACTTCACCCATGTCCTCAAGAACTAAACGAACTACTCACGAGACATCATATGGAACATGATCAGAGGTGATATGATGATGAATAACAATCTGAACATAAACCTTGGTTCAATGGTTTCACTCAATAGCATCAATAACAAGTAGAAATCAATACCGGGAGAGTTTCCCCTATCAAACAATCAAGATTCAACCCAAATTGTTACTGCGGTGACGATGTGCAGCGGTGGAGACGGCGGTGATGATGATGTAGATGATGACGATGGTGATGGAGATGATGTCCAGCTCGATGACGGTGACGATGGCGTCGATTTCCCCCTCCGGGAGGGAATTTCCCCGGCGGATCTCAGCCTGCCGGAGAGCTCTTTTCTCTCTGGTGTTCTCCGCCCCGCAGAGGCGGCTGCGCCCTGGAGCTTAGGTTTTCGGGACGAAGAAATACACGAAGGAGAGGAGGCCAGAGGGGGCTGTGGGCCCCCTCCCCACAAGGCGGCGCGTCCAGGCCTTGGCCCGCGCCGGCCTGTGAGGTGGGCCCATGGCGGCCCTCCTCGGCTCCCCCTTCTGGCTCCCTTCGTCTTCTGGAAAAATAGGAATTTTCATATAATTTCCATCAATTGTTGATCTTCCGAAATATTGCATTCTGACGGCGCTTTTTCTAGCAGAATCCTGACTCCGGTGCGCGATCCTCCAATAATCATGAAACATGCAAAATAGATGAAATAACATAAGTATGATCTCCAAATATGAAATATATCAATGAATAACAGCAAATTATGATATAAAATAGTTATGTTCCATGCTTGTTTTATGACAATACCTACATGTTTTATACATACTTCATGTCATATTTATGCATTTTCCGGCACTAACCTATTAACGAGATGCCGAAGAGCCAGTTGCTGTTTTCTGCTGTTTTTGGTTTCAGAAATCCTTGTAAGGAAATATTCTCGGAATTGGACGAAATCAACGCCCAGGATCTTATTTTTCCACGAAGCTTCCAGAACACCGAAAGGGAAACGAAGTGGGGCGACGAGGCGACGCCACACTAGGGCGGCGCGGCCCAGGCCCTGGCCGCACGGCCCTACTGTGTGGGTCCCTCGCGTCGCCCCTAAACCTACCTCTTCGCCTATAAGAAGCCTTCGTCGATAATTACCCCAGTACCGAGAGCCACGATACGGAAAACCTTCCAGAGACGCCGCCGTCGCCAATCCCATCTCGGGGGATTCAGGAGATCGCCTCCGGCACCCTGCCGGAGAGGGGAATCATCTCCCGGAGGACTCTTCACCGCCATGGTCGCCTCCGGATTGATGCGTGAGTAGTTCACCCCTGGACTATGGGTCCATATCAGTAGCTAGATGGTTGTCTTCTCCTCATTGTGCTATCATTGTCGGATCTTGTGAGCTGCCTAACATGATCAAGATCATCTATTTGTAATGCTACATGTTGCGTTTGTTGGGATCCGATGAATATGGAATGCTATGTTATGTTGATTATCAATCTATCATCTATGTGTTGTTTAAGATCTTGCATGCTCTCCGTTATTAGTAGAGGCTCTGGCCAAGTCGTTACTTGTAACTCCAAGAGGGAGTATTTATGCTCGATAGTGGGCTCATGCCTCCATTAAATCTGGGACAGTGACAGAAAGCTCTAAGGTTGTGGATGTGCTGTTGCCACTAGGGATAAAACATCAATGCTATGTCTAAGGATGTATTTGTTGATTACATTACGCACCATACTTAATGCAATTGTCTGTTGTTTGCAACTTAATACTGGAAGGGGTTCGGATGATAACCTGAAGGTGGACTTTTTAGGCATAGATGCATGCTGGATGGCGGTCTATGTACTTTGTCGTAATGCCCAATTGAATTTCACACTACTCATCATAACATGTATGTGCATTGTCATGCTATCTTTATTTGTCAATTGCCCAACTGTAATTTGTTCACCCAACATGCTATTTCTTATCGGAGAGACACCACTAGTGAACTGTGGACCACGGTCCACTCTTTTACATCGAATACAATCTACTGCAATACTCGTTCTACTGTTTTCTGCAAACATCATCATCCACACTATACATCTAATCCTTTGTTACAGCAAGCCGGTGAGATTGACAACCTCACTGTTAAGTTGGGGCAAAGTACTTTGGTTGTGTTGTGCAGGTTCCACGTTGGCGCCGGAATCCCTGGTGTTGCGCCGCACTACACTCCGCCGCCATCAACCTTCAACGTGCTTCTTGACTCCTACTGGTTCGATAACCTTGGTTTCTTACTGAGGGAAAAGCTTTCCGCTGTACGCATCACACCTTCCTCTTGGGGTTTCCAACGGGTGTGTGCTTTACGCGTCATCAAGACTGTTTTTCTGGCGCCGTTGCCGGGGACCTGAAGAAAGTTACACCACAAGAGATCTCTAACTCCCACGTCAACTTTGCGTCAGCAACAGTTTTTCTGGCGCCGTTGCCGGGGAGATCAAGACACGCTGCAAGGGGAGTCTCCACTTCCAATCTCTTTACTTTGTTTTGTCTTGCTTTACTTTTATTTACTACTTTGTTTTCTGCATTATATCAAAACACAAAAAAAAAGTTGCTAGCTTTACTTTATTTACTATCTTGTTTGCAATCTCCATATTAAAAACACAAAAAAATTAGTTACTTGCATTTACTTTATCTAGTTTGCTTTATTTACTATTGCTAAAATGGGTACTCCTGAAAATACTAAGTTGTGTGACTTCACAAACACAAATAATAATGATTTCTTATGCACACCTATTGCTCCACCTGCTACTACAGCAGAATTCTTTGAAATTAAACCTGCTTTACTAAATCTTGTTATGAGAGAGCAATTTTCTGGTGTTAGTTCTGATGATGCTGCTGCCCATCTTAATAATTTTGTTGAACTTTGTGAAATGCAAAAGTATAAGGATGTAGATGGTGACATTATAAAATTAAAATTGTTTCCTTTCTCATTAAGAGGAGAGCTAAAGATTGGTTGCTATCTCTGCCTAAGAATAGTATTGATTCACGGACTAAATGTAAGGATGCTTTCATTGGTAGATATTATCCCCCTGCTAAAATTATATCTTTGAGAAGTAGCATAATGAATTTTAAGCAATTGGATAATGAGCATGTTGCCCAAGCATGGGAAAGAATGAAATCTTTGGTTAAAAATTGCCCAACCCATGGACTGACTACTTGGATGATCATCCAAACCTTTTATGCAGGACTGAATTTTTCTTCACGGAACCTATCGGATTCAGCTGCTGGAGGTACTTTTATGTCCATCACTCTAGGCGTCGCAACAAAGCTTCTTGATAATATGATGATTAATTACTCTGAATGGCACACGGAAAGAGCTCCACAAGGTAAGAAGGTAAATTCTGTCGAAGAAACCTCTTCCTTGAGTGATAAGATTGATGCTATTATGTCTATGCTTGTGAATGGTAGGACTAATATTGATCCTAATAATGTTCCATTAGCTTAATTGGTTGCCCAAGAAGAACATGTTGATGTGAACTTTATTAAAAATAATAATTTCAACAACAATGCTTATCGGAACAATTCTAGTAACAACTATAGGCCATATCCTTATAATAATGATAACGGGTATGGTAATTCTTATGGGAATTCTTACAACAATAATAGGAATACACCCCCTGGACTTGAAGCCATGCTTAAAGAATTTATTAGTACACAAACTGCTTTTAACAAAACTGTTGAAGAAAAGCTTGGGAAAATTGATATGCTTGCTTCTAAAGTCGATAGTCTTGCTGCTGATGTTGATCTTTTGAAATCGAAAGTTATGCCTAATGAAAATAAAGATATTAAGTCATTTGCTAAAGCAAATGCCATCCAAGTTAGAATTAATGAGAATATTAGATTGATGGCTGAATTGCGTGCTAGGTGGGATAAAGAAGAAAATGCTAAAGAGAACAATGTAGCTAAAGTTTGGACTATTACCACCACTAGTAATGCTAATGCTTCATATGTTGCTGCACCTCCTACTATCAATGGTAAAATAATTGGTGTTGGCAATGTTTCCACTTCTAATGCAAAGCGTGAAAAACTGCCTGAAACTGCTAAAGCTCATTTAAAGCTTGCTTGTGATAAAACTGCTGAAATTTTTTCTAATATTGGGGATAATGATCCCATTGCTTTAGATCATAATGGTTTAGATTTTGATGATTGTCACATCTCTGAAGTTATAAAGTTCTTACAAAAACTTGCTAAAAGTCCTAATGCTAGTGCTATAAATTTGGCCTTTACGAAACATATTATAAATGCTCTCATAAAAGCTAGAGAAGAGAAATTAAATCGTGAAGCTTCTATTCCTAGGAAGTTAGAGGATGGTTGGGAGCCCATCATTAATATGAAGGTCAATGATTTTGATTGTATTGCTTTATGTGATCTTGGTGCAAGTATTTCCGTTATGCCTAAGAAAATCTATAATATGCTTGACTTGCCACCATTGAAAAATTGTTATTTGGATGTTAATCTTGCTGATAACTCTACAAAGAAACCTTCGGGGAGGGTTGATAATGGCATTACGGTCAACAATAACCTTGTCCCCGTTGATTTTGTTGTCTTGGATATTGAATGCAATGCATCTTGTCCCATTATATTGGGAAGACCTTTTCTTCGAACTGTTGGTGCTATTATTGATATGAAGGAAGGTAATATTAAATATCAATTTCCTCTCAAGAAAGGTATGGAACACTTCCCTAGAAAGAGAATGAAGTTACCTTTTGATTCTATTATTAAAACAAATTATGATGTTGATGCTTCATCTCTTGATAACACTTGATACACACTTTCTGCGCCTAGCTGAAAGGCGTTAAAGAAAAGCGCTTATGGGAGACAACCCATGATTTTACTTATGCACTTTTGTTTTATATTTGAGTCTTGGAAGTTGTTACTACTGTAGCAACCTCTCCTTATCTTTATTTTGTTGCATTGTTGTGCCAAGTAAAGTCTTTGATAGTAAGGTTCATACTAGATTTGGATTACTGCGCAGAAACAGATTTCTTGCTATCACGAATTTGAGCAGTAGTCTCTGTAGGTAACTCAGAAAAATCTGCCAATTTACGTGAGTAATCCTCAGATATGTACGCAACTTTCATTTAATTTGAGAATTTTCATTTGAGCAAGTCTGGTGCACCTAAAAAATTCGTCTTTACGGACTGTTCTGTCTTGACAGATTCTGCCTTTTATTTCGCATTGCCTATTTTGCTATGTTTGATGGATTTCTTTATTCCATTAACTTTCAGTAGCTTTGTGCAATGTCCAGAAGTGTTAAGAATGATTATGTCACCTCTGAACATGTGAATTTTGATTATGCACTAACCCTCTAATGAGTTGTTTTGAGTTTGGTGTGGAGGAAGTTTTCAAGGATCAATAGAGGAGGATGATACAATATGATCAAGGAGAGTGAAAGCTCTAAGCTTGGGGATGCCCCGGTGGTTCATCCCTGCATATTTCAAGAAGACTCAAGCATCTAAGCTTGGGGATGCCCAAGGCATCCCCTTCTTCATCGACAACATTATCAGGTTCCTCTAGTGAAACTATATTTTTATTCCGTCACATCTTATGTGCTTTACTTGGAGCGTCTGTATGTTCTTGTTTTGTTTTGTTTGAATAAAGTTGGATCCTAGCATTCATTGTGTGGGAGAGAGACACGCTCCGCTGTTGCATATGGACAAATATGTCCTTAGCTTTACTCATAATGTTCATGGCGAAGGTTGAAACTGCTTCGTTAACTGTTATATGGTTGGAATCGGGAAATGCTACATGTGGTAATTGGTAGAATGTCTTGAATAATTTGATACTTGGCAATTTTTGTGCTCATAAGGATCATGTTTAAGCTCTTGCATCATATACTTTGCACCTATTAGTGAAGAAATACATAGAGCTTGCTAAAATTTTGTTTGCATGATTGGTCTCTCTAAGGTCTAGATATTTTCTAGTAAGGGTTTGAACAACAAGGAAGACAGTGTAGAGTCTTATAATGCTTGCAATATGTTTTTATGTGAGTTTTGCTGTACCGGTTCATACTTGTGTTTGCTTCAAATAACCTTGCTAGCCTAAGCCTTGTATTGAGAGGTAATACTTCTCGTGCATCCAAATCCTTGAGCCAAAAACTATGCCACTTGTGTCCATCATACCTACCTACTACATGGTATTTCTCCGCCATTCCAAAGTAAATTGCTTGAGTGCTACCTTTAAATTTCTATCCTTTATCTTTGCAATATATATCTCATGGGACAAATAGTCTAAAAATTATTGTGGTATTGAATATGTACTTATGTATCTTATTTCTTATTAAGTTGCTTGTTGTGCGATAACCATGTTCCTGGGGACGCCATCAACTATCCTTGTTGAATATCATCTGAGTTGCTATGCATGTTCGTATTGTCTGAAGTAAGGGTGATTTATCATGAGTTGAATGGTTTGAGTATGCATATTGTTAGAGAAGAATATTGGGCCGCTAACTAAAGCCATGATCCATGGTGGAAGTTTCAGTTTTGGAAAACAATCCTCAATCTCTTATGAGATTATTATTTGTTGTTGAATGCTTATGCATTAAAGAGGAGTCCATTATCTGTTGTCTATGTTGTCCCGGTATGGATGTCTAAGTTGAGAATAATCAAAAGCGAGAAATCCAATGTGAGCTTTATCCTTAGACCTTTGTACAGGCGGCATAGAGGTACCCCTTTGTGATACTTGGTTAAAACATATGTATTGCGATGATAATCCATGAAAATCCGAGCTAATTAGGACAAGGTGCGGGCACTATGTGTAATCTATGCATGAGGCTTGCAACTTGTAGGATATAATTTACATAATGCATATGCTTTATTACTACCGTTGACAAAATTGTTTCTTGTTTTCAAAATAAAAGCTCTAGCACAAATATAGCAATCCATGCTTCCCTCGTCGAAGGGCCTTTCTTCTACTTTTATGTTGAGTCAGTTTACCTACTTCCTTCCATCTTAGAAGCAAACACATGTGTTAACTGTGCATTGATTCTTACATACTTGCATATTGCACTTATTATATTACTTTATGTTGATAATATCCATGAGATATACATGTTAAAAGTTGAAAGAAACCGCTGAAACTTAATCTTCCTTTCTGTTGCTTCAATGCCTTTACTTTGAATTTATTGCTTTATGAGTTAACTCTTATGCAAGACTTATTGATGCTTGTCTTGAAAGTACTATTCATGAAAAGTCTTTGCTATATGATTCAAGTTGTTTACTCATTGTCTTTACCATTGCTTCGGATCGCTGCATTCATTACATGTGCTTACAATAGTATTGATCAAGATTATGATGGCATGCCACTTCAGAAATTATCTTTGTTATCGTTTACCTACTCGGGACGAGTAGGAACTAAGCTTGGGGATGCTAATACGCCTCCAACGTATCGATAATTTCTTATGTTACATGCTTGTTTTATGACAATACCTACATGTTTTATACATACTTTATGTCATATTTATGGATTTTCCAGCACTAACCTATTAACAAGATGCCGAAGAGCCAGTTGCTGTTTTCTGCTGTTTTTGGTTTCAGAAATCCTAGTAAGGAAATATTCTCGGAATTGAACGAAATCAACGCCTAGGATCTTATTTTTCCACGAAGCTTCCAGAACACCGAAAGGGAAACGAAGTGGGGCGACGAGGCGACGCCACACTAGGGCGGCGCGGCCCAGGCCCTGGCCGTGCGGCCCTACTGTGTGGGTCCCTCGCGTCGCCCCTAAACCTACCTCTTCGCCTATAAGAAGCCTTCGTCGATAATAACCCCAGTACCGAGAGCCATGATACGGAAAACCTTCCAGAGACGCCGCCGCCGCCAATCCCATCTCGGGGGATTCAGGAGATCGCCTCCGGCACCCTGCCGGAGAGGGGAATCATCTCCCGGAGGACTCTTCACCGCCATGGTCGCCTCCGGATTGATGCGTGAGTAGTTCACCCCTGGACTATGGGTCCATAGCAGTAGCTAGATGGTTGTCTTCTCCTCATTGTGCTATCATTGTCTGATCTTGTGAGCTGCCTAACATGATCAAGATCATCTATTTGTAATGCTACATGTTGCGTTTGTTGGGATCCGATGAATATGGAATGCTATGTTATGTTGATTATCAATCTATCATCTATGTGTTGTTTAAGATCTTGCATGCTCTCCGTTATTAGTAGAGGCTCTGGCCAAGTCGTTACTTGTAACTCCAAGAGGAAGTATTTATGCTCTATAGTGGGTTCATGCCTCCATTAAACTGCAGGACGTGTGTGAGAAAGTTCTAAGGTTGTGGATGTGTTGTTGCCACTAGGGATAAAATATCAATGCTATGTCTAAGGATGTATTTGTTGATTACATTACGCACCATACTTAATGCAATTGTCTGTTGTTTGCAACTTAATACTGGAAGGGGTTCAGATGATAACCTGAAGGTGGACTTTTTAGGCATAGACGCATGCTGGATGGCGGTCTATGTACTTTGTTGTAATGCCCAATTGAATTTCACACTACTCATCATAACATGTATGTGCATTGTCATGCTATCTTTATTTGTCGATTGCCCAACTGTAATTTGTTCACCCAACATGCTATTTCTTATCGGAGAGACACCACTAGTGAACTGTGGACCCCGGTCCATTCTTTTACATCGAATACAATCTACTGCAATACTCGTTCTACTGTTTTCTGCAAACATCATCATCCACACTATACATCTAATCCTTTGTTACAGCAAGCCGGTGAGATTGACAACCTCACTGTTAAGTTGGGGCAAAGTACTTTGGTTGTGTTGTGCAGGTTCCACATTGGCGCCGGAATCCCTGGTGTTGCGCCGCACTACACTCCGCCGCCATCAACCTTCAACGTGCTTCTTGACTCCTACTGGTTTGATAACCTTGGTTTCTTACTGGGGAAAAGCTTTCCGCTGTACGCATCACACCTTCCTCTTGGGGTTCCCAACGGGCGTGTGCTTTACGCGTCATCAAGACTGTTTTTCTGGCGCTGTTGCCGGGGACCTGAAGAAAGTTACACCTCAAGAGATCTCTAACTCCCACGTCAACTTTGCGCCAGCACAGACCAATCTAGCGAACGATGGAGAGGCTCGCGAGGAAGCGCCTCTCGAAGTACTCAAGGGGCAGGCAAGCACCGATCAAGATTATCCAGGCTCTCGGAAGATGACGCCAGGGAAATAACGTCAAATCTGACCAAGTGCTTTATGACCACGGACACCGCGGGCATTGCCACGACCAAAAACCGTCGCGGGAGCGACTGCCAATCTCGCTGCATATCTCATCAACCAGCGCCCTGAAGGTTCTATGGCCCAAGCCCATCGAGGTGCCCTAGAAAGTCTCGCAATATTGGGAGACAATCTGGTCCCGCGGAAGGAAAAGACCACGTTACAGGCCAGCGGCTCAAAGCATCATGCGAGAGATGCTTGCTTGTGACGGTACAACACGCGTCCGTTGGGAACCCCAAGAGTAAGGTGTGATGCGTACAGCGGCGAGTTTTCCCTCAGTAAGAAACCAAGGTTATCGAATCCAGTAGGAGTCAAGAAGCACGTTGAAGGTTGTTGGTGGCGGAGTGTAGTGCGGCGCAACACCAGGGATTCCGGTGCCAACGTGGAACCTGCACAACACAATCCAAATACTTTGCCCCAACTTAACAGTGAGGTTGTCAATCTCACCGGCTTGCTGTAACAAAGGATTAGATGTATAGTGTGGAAGATGATGTTTGCAAAGAACAGTAAGAACAAGTATTGCAGTAGATTGTATTCGATGTAAAAGAATGGACCGGGGTCCACAGTTCACTAGTGGTGTCTCTCCGATAAGAAATAGCATGTTGGGTGAACAAATTACAGTTGGGCAATTGACAAATAAAGAGGGCATAACAATGCACATACATATCATGATGAGTAGTGTGAAATTCAATTGGGCATTACGACAAAGTACATAGACCGCTATCCAGCATGCATCTATGCCTAAAAAGTCCACGTTTAGGTTAGCATCCGCACCCCTTCCAGTATTAAGTTGCAAACAACAGACAATTGCATTAAGTATGGTGCGTAATGTAATCAACACAAATATCCTTAGACATAGCATTGATGTTTTATCCCTAGTGGCAACAGCACATCCACAACCTTAGAACCTTCACATCGTCCTGCATTTAATGGAGGCATGAACCCACTATCGAGCATTCTCCCTCTTGGAGTTACAAGTATCAACTTGGCCAGAGCCTCTACTAGCAACGGAGAGCATGCAAGATCATAAACAACACATATATGATAGATTGATAATCAACATAACATAGTATTCCATATTCATCGGATCCCAACAAACGCAACATGTAGCATTACAAATAGATGATCTTGATCATGTTAGGCAGCTCACAAGATCCAACAATGATAGCACATGAGGAGAAGACGACCATCTAGCTACTGCTACGGACCCATAGTCCAGGGGTGAACTACTCACACATCAATCCGGAGGCGATCATGGCGATGAAGAGTCCTCCGGGAGATGATTCCCCTCTCCGGCAGGGTGCCGGAGGCGATCTCCTGAATCCCCCGAGATGGGATTGGCGGCGGCGGCGTCTCTGGAAGGTTTTCCGTATCGTGGCTCTCGGTACTGGGGTATTCGCGACGAAGGCTTTAAGTAGGTGGAAGGGTAGGTCAGGAGGCGACGCGAGGGCCCCACACAACTGGGCGGCGCGGCCCCACCCTTGGCCGCGCGGCCCTGGCGTGGCAGCGCCTCGTCGCCCCACTTCGTATCCCTTTCGGTCTTCTGGAAGCTTCGTGGAAAAATAAGACCCTGGGCGTTGATTTCGTCCAATTCCGAGAATATTTCCTTCGTAGGATTTCTGCAACCAAAAACAGCAGAAAACAGCAACTGGCTCTTCGGCATCTTGTCAATAGGTTAGTGCCGGAAAATGCATAAATATGACATAAAGTATGTATAAAACATGTGAGTATCATCATAAAAGTAGCATGGAACATAAGAAATTATAGATACGTTTGAGACGTATCAATGCTCGAGATGAAATCACCTAGAGCAGAATCGACAAAGCAAGGCGACGACGCGCCGCTAGGGAGGAATATGATAGTGATTCTTCGGACAAGAGCCAGGAGAACGACGGCGAGCTAAGGGGGGCCGATTGTTTAAGCTACAAAATCCGCGAGGCGATGCCACCCAGAAAATTCAAACCTACCCCTACAGACGCCGCCAAATACGACGGGCAGCAGGAGCCGAGGTCCTGGATAGACGACTACTTGCAGACTATGATTCTGCACAAAGGAAATCAGATAGCAGCAATGCAATGCTTGCAACTTTACCTGAAGGATTCATCACGAGCTTGGTTAAGAGGCCTGCCGAAGGGTTCCATCAAATCATGGGACGACCTAGTAGACGCTTTCGTTGCCAATTTCCAAGCAACATACAAAAGGCCCGTCGGGATTGAGGAGTTACGGCATTGCCAGCAAAAGCAGAAGGAATCGATGCGCACGTACATCGGGAGATTCACCAAGCTCCTAAACGCTGCCGAAGATGTTTCTGTCGACAGAGCAATCGATGCCTTCAGCGATGGCATCCGACGTGAAAGCTTCAGACGCAAAAAGCCAAAAACCATAACCAAGTTAATGGAAATCGCCAACAGCTGGGCTGATGGTGAGGACAACGTACGAAAGCCGCGATAGCGCAGCGACGACAAAGACGACGACCATCCGAAGCACGACTCTGGTGGACGAAGGGATCGCCACAAGAAAAGGAAAAACCGTAGTTATGACGATAGTCACCTGGTAGCTGCAGGATACTCTGATCGGCAGGACGATCGGTATAACGACAGACGAGACGATCGGCAGGACGGCAATCGGAACAACTTTGGAAACCGTGGCAACTACAAACCAGGACCACAGCGGACTCCCGAGCTACCCTACGCCGAGCAGATCAACGCTCCCTGCTACTTGCACTCGTATGCCGATTCTAAAGACAACAAAACAAAGTCAAGCCACCTGCTCAGAGATTGTAGGCAGTTCATTGACATGCAGAAACTCATCCAGCAGCAGCAACAGCCACCACCGCCACCGCCACCACCTCCACCGCAGCATCAGGTCCAGCAGGCTCAACCTCACCAACCCAATGAGGCGTTTCCACCACCACGTGGGCAGATGAGCATGATCCACAGGACAGGTGTTTCAAGAAGAGAAATGAAGAAGCTCACCTGAGAAATCAATCTGGCAGAAAGTATCATGGCGAACATCCCTGAGTATGTCGAGTGGTCGTCTCAGAACATTACGTTCAGCCGAGCAGATCACCCGATGACCATACCAAAACCAGGACACGCCGCATTAGTAGTCGAGGCACAGATCGGGGGGTTCAAGATGAGCAAAGTCTTCATGGATGGTGGAAGTGGACTACACCTGATATTCATCGACACAATCAAGAGTATGGGATCACCATGAGAATGCTAGAAGAAATAGACACCTGTTTTCATGGGATTCTCCCTACTTCACCGGTGTACTCTCTTGGCAAAGTTTACCTAAACGTCATGTTTGGCAAACCCGACAATTTCAGGAAGGAAAAGATCGAGGTTGAAGTCGTGAACTGGGAATCACAGTATCACGCTATACTCGGAAGACCAGCTTATGCCAAGTTCATGGCTGTACCGCACTACGAATACCTCAAGCTGAAAATGCCTGGGAGCAACGGGACAAACATCACAGTCTATGGAAGTTTCTCACGCTCGGACAATTGTGATCGCGACTTTCAGAGGATTGCTGCAAAGTTTGGGCTGAAACAGGAAATCACCGATCTCCCTTCCAGGTCATCGTCATGCGATAATAAGGAAGAAAAACACGTCAGGGAGACGAAGAAGAAGCCAGCCGACCTTGCTCCAGAAGCTTCGGCAGCAAAAACTTCGGCAGCAAAAGCTTCAGCGGCTGATGGCACTGAAGACATAGGAGACAGCAAGACACTGGCAATCGCTGTCAAGACCCCTGGTGAAATCAACGATGCTTCGATAACCACTAACGTGGCGGACAAGCCAGAAGATGAGACGAACCCCTTCCTCGCTTAAGCGGTTCACTAGTGTTTAGTTTTCCCTTTCTTTTAAACAGGGCCCTCCTTTTTTCGCCCCTTAGTCCCGTGTTTCTTTTATTAATGAGAACATAAGTTTTGATTCCTTGAAAAGCATTGCAGTCATTCGGAGCACCCAAACCGCATCATTGTAAACCTCGCTTATGCCCTGATACGTCTCAAACGTATCTCTAATTTCTTATGTTCCATGCTACTTTATTGATGATACTCACATGTTTTATACATACTTTATGTCATATTTATGCATTTTCCGGCACTAACCTATTGACGAGATGCCGAAGAGCCAGTTGCTGTTTTCTGCTGTTTTTGGTTTCATAAATCCTACAAAGGAAATATTCTCGGAATTGGACGAAATCAACGCCCAGGGTCTTATTTTTCCACGAACCTTCCAGAAGACCGAAAGGGAAACGAAGTGGGGCGACGAGGCGCCGACACAACAGGGCGTCGCGGCCCAGGCCTTGGCCGCGCGGCCCTGGCGTGTGGGGCCCTCGCGTCGCCCCCTGACCTACCCTTCCGCCTAATTAAAGCCTTCGTCGAGAAAACCCCAGTACCGAGAGCCACGATACGGAAAACCTTCCATAGACGCCGCCGCCGCCAATCCCATCTCGGGGGATTCAGAAGATCGCCTCCGGCACCCTGCCGGAGAAGGGAATCATGTCCCAGAGGACTCTTCATCGCCATGATCGCCTCCGGAGTGATGTGTGAGTAGTTCACCCCTGGACTATGGGTCCATAGTAGTAGCTAGATGGCTGTCTTCTCCTCATTGTGCTATCATTGTTCGATCTTGTGAGCTGCTTAACATGATCAAGATCATCTATTTGTAATGCTACATGTTGCGTTTGTTGGGATCCGATGAATATGGAATACTATGTTATGTTGATTATCAATCTATCATCTATGTGTTGTTTATGATCTTGCATGCTCTCCGTTGCTAGTAGAGGCTCTGGCCAAGTTGATACTTGTAACTCCAAGAGGGAGTATTTATGCTCGATAGTGGGTTCATGCCTCCATTAAATGCAGGACGATGACGAGAAAGTTCTAAGGTTGTGGATGTGCTGTTGCCACTAGGGATAAAACATCAATGCTATGTCTAAGGATATTTGTGTTGATTACATTACGCACCATACTTAATGCAATTGTCTGTTGTTTGCAACTTAATACTGGAAGGGGTGCGGATGCTAACCCGAAGGTGGATTTTTTAGGCATAGATGCATGCTGGATAGCGGTCTATGTACTTTGTCGTAATGCCCAATTGAATTTCACACTACTCATCATGATATGTATGTGCATTGTCATGCCCTCTTTATTTGTCAATTGCCCAACTGTAATTTCTTCACCCAACATGCTACTTCTTATTGGAGAGACACCACTAGTGAACTGTGGACCCTGGTCCATTCTTTACATCGAATACAATCTACTGCAATACTTGTTCTTACTGTTCTTTGCAAACATCATCATCCACACTATACATCTAATCCTTTGTTACAGCAGGCCGGTGAGATTGACAACCTCACTGTTACGTTGGGACAAAGTATTTTGGTTGTGTTGTGCAGGTTCCACGTTGGCGCCGGAATCCCTGGTGTTGCGCCGCACTACACTCCGCCACCATCAACCTTCAATGTGCTTCTTGACTCCTACTAGTTCGATAAACCTTGGTTTCTTACTGAGGGAAACTTGCTACTGTACGCATCACACCTTCCTCTTGGGGTTCCCAACGGACGCGTGCTGTACGCGTATCAAGGCTAAATTTCTGGCGCCGTTGCCGGGGAGATCAAGACACGCTGCAAGGGGAGTCCCCACTTCCAATCTCTTTACTTTGTTTTTGTCTTGCTTTACTTTACTTTATTTACTGCTTTGTTTGCTTTCTTTATATCAAAAATACAAAAAAATTAGTTACTTGCTTTACTTCATTTACTATCTTGTTTGCGTTCTCTATATTAAAAACACAAAAATTAGTTACTTGCATTTACTTTATCTAGTTTGCTTTATTTACTATTGCTAAAATGAGTAATCCTGAGGTTGAAGTTCGTTCGTTTAAGCAACAAGGGGGAGAATGTTTAAAAGATGCTTGGTATAGAATTAGTGATGCTCATAATAGGTGCACTAAGAAACACTCCACTATTATCCTACTCAGGAATTTTTATGTTAGTATCTCTAGCTGGAATAGGTATGTTCTTGATAGTCTCGCGGGAGGTAATATCCTAGGCACTCCTGCTCTAGAAGCTAGTTGCATTATTGAGAGCCTATTTGGAATACCACCTGTTAATAAAGCTAAAATTGAAATCTCTCTTGAAGATGTCATGAAAAAGTTGGAGACCATAGAGCAAAATCTTCCAAGTATTAATACTAAATTGGAGATATTACTTAATAGCACTGATAAACTTGATAAATCTCTAGGTGGAATTAATGAGAGAATTGTCGTCTTGGAAGCTTGTGCTACTCATGATAATCAAACCCATAGGATTAGTGAACTTGAAGAAGCTATGGGAACCTTGGGTTCAACTTTTTATTTTCTTAAGTTTAAGGAGAAAGCTTATGTGGGTAAGGAGCAAAAGTTCATGTATGTCTCTAAGGTGCCTAAACCAAAAAACTATTATAGGCCTAAAATTGACAAAGCCCTTAATACCACTATAGATAATGGAGCATCTAAGATACCTATTGTGACAAGTTGTGAAAGCCCTTAATACCACTATAGGTAGTATGTGATTCACACTTTCTGCGCTTAGCTGAAAGGCGTTAAAGAAAAGAGCTTATGGGAGACAACCCATTATTTCACTTCTGCACTTTTGATTTATGTTTGAGTCTTGGAAGTTGTTACTACTGTATCAACCTCTCCTTATCTTTATTTTATTGCATTGTTGTGCCAAGTAAAGTCTTTGATAGTAAAGATAATACTAGATTTGGATTACTGCGCAGAAACAGATTTCTTGCTGTCACGAATTTGAGTAGTATTCTCAGTAGTTAACTCAGAAAAATCTGCCAATTTACGTGCGTGATCCTCAGATATGTACGCAACTTTCATTCAATTTGAGCATTTTCATTTGAGCAAGTTAAGTGCCCCAGAAAAATTCGTCTTTACGGACTGTTCTGTTTTGACAGATTCTGCCTTTTATTTCGCATTGCCTGTTTTACTATGTTTGATGGATTTCTTTATTCCATTAACTTTCAGTAGCATTGTGCAATGTCCAGAAGTGTTAAGAATGATTATGTCACCTCTGAACATGTGAATTTTTGATTATGCACTAACCCTCTAATGAGTTTGTTTTGAGTTTGGTGTGGAGGAAGTTTTCAAGGATCAAGAGAGGAGGATGATACAATATGATCAAGGAGAGTGAAAGCTCTAAGCTTGGGGATGCCCCCGTGGTTCATCCCTGCATATTTCAAGAAGACTCAAGCATCTAAGCTTGGGGATGCCCAAGGCATCCCCTTCTTCATCGACAACTTATCAGGTCACCTCTAGTGAAACTATATTTTTATTCCGTCACATCTTATGTGCTTTACTTGGAGCGTCTGTATGTTCTTGTTTTTGTTTGTTTGAATAAAATTGGATCCTAGCATTCATTGTGTGGGAGAGAGACACGCTCCGCTGGTTCATATGAACACATGTGTTCTTAGCTTTATTCTTAATGTTCATGGCGAAGGTTGAAACTGCTTCGTTAATTGTTATATGGTTGGAAACAGAAAATGCTACATGTGGTAATTGGTATAATGTCTTGAATAACTTGATACTTGGCAATTGTTGTGCTCATATAGATCATGTTTAAGCTCTTGCATCATATACTTTGCACCTATTAGTGAAGAAATACATAGAGCTTGCTAAAATTTTGTTTGCATGATTGGTCTCTCTAAGGTCTAGATATTTTCTGGTAAGGGTTTGAGCAACAAGGAGGATAGTGTAGAGTCTTATAATGCCTGCAATATGTTCTTATGTAAGTTTTGCTGTACCGGTTCATACTTGTGTTTGCTTCAAACAACCTTGCTAGCCTAAGCCTTGTATTGAGAGGGATTACTTCTCGTGCATCCAAAATCCTTGAGCCAAAAACTATGCCATTTGTGTCCACCATACCTACCTACTACATGGTATTTTCTGCCATTCCAAAGTAAATTTCTTGAGTGCTACCTTTAATCAATTCAAAAGTTATTACCTCTTATTTGTGTCAATTGTTTATAGCTCATGAGGAAGTATGTGGTGTTTATCTTTCAATCTTGTTGGGCAACTTTCACCAATGGACTAGTGGCATCATCCGCTTATCCAATAATTTTGCAAAAAGAGCTGGCAATGGGGTTCCCAGCCCCAATTAATTAACTTTCATAATTTTACAAATAGACACTCCTCCATGGTATGTGATTGTTGGACGGTACCCGAGGATTCGGTTAGCCATGGCTTGAGAAAGCAAAGGTGGGGAGGAGTGTCATCTAAATAAAACTAAAATAAAAGACACTCCTTCATGGTATGAGATTGTTGGAAGGCACCCGAGGATTCGGTTAGCCATGGTTTGTGAAAGCAAAGGTTGGAAGGAGTGTCACCCAAAAATAAAATAAAAGATTTTTCATGGGAGCCGCTCTTTGAAAGTCTGTCTGGCAAGGGGGTTAGAGTGCCCATTACCATTCGTTGACAACAACAAACACCTCTCAAAACTTTACTTATATGCTCTCTCTATGTTTTCAAAATAAAAGCTCTAGCACAAATATAGCAATCCATGCTTCCCTCTTCGAAGGGCCATTCTTCTACTTTTATGTTGAGTCAGTTTACCCACTTCCTTCTATCTTAGAAGCAAACAGTTGTGTTAACTGTGCATTGATTCTTACATACTTGCATATTTGCATTCATCATATTACTTTATGTTGACAACTATCCATGAGATATACATGTTACAAGTTGAAAGCAACCGCTGAAACTTATATCTTCCTTTGTGTTGCTTCAATGCCTTTACTTTGAATTTATTGCTTTATGAGTTAACTCTTATGCAAGACTTATTGATGCTTGTCTTGAAAGTACTATTCATGAAAAGTCTTTGCTATATGATTCAGTTGTTTAATCATTGTCTTTACCATTGCTTCGAATCGCTGCATTCATTACATATGCTTACAATAGTATTGGTCAAGATTATGATAGCATGTCACTTCAGAAATTATCTTTGTTATCGTTTACCTACTCGAGGACGAGTAGGAACTAAGCTTGGGGATGCTTGATACGTCTCAAACGTATCTATAATTTCTTATGTTCCATGCTACTTTATTGATGATACTCACATGTTTTATACATACTTTATGTCATATTTATGCATTTTCCGGCACTAACCTATTGAGGAGATGCCGAAGAGCCAGTTGCTATTTTTTGTTGTTTTTGGTTTCAGAAATCCTACAAAGGAAATATTCTCGGAATTGGACGAAATCAACGCCCAGGGTCTTATTTTTCCATGAACCTTCCAGAAGACCGAAAGGGAAACGAAGTGGGGCGACGAGGCGCCGACACAACAGGGCGGCGCGGCCCAGGCCTTGGCCGCGCGGCCCTGGTGTGTGGGGCCCTCACGTCGCCCCCTGACCTACCCTTCCGCCTACTTAAAGCCTTCGTCGAGAAAACCCCAGTACCGAGAGCCATGATACGGAAAACCTTCCATAGACGCCGCCGCCGCCAATCCCATCTCGGGGGATTCAGAAGATCGCCTCCGGCACCCTGCCGGAGAAGGGAATCATGTCCCGAAGGACTCTTCATCGCCATGATCGCCTCCGGAGTGATGTGTGAGTAGTTCACCCCTGGACTATGGGTCCATAGTAGTAGCTAGATGGTTGTCTTCTCCTCATTGTGCTATCATTGTTCGATCTTGTGAGCTGCTTAACATGATCAAGATCATCTATTTGTAATGCTACATGTTGCGTTTGTTGGGATCCGATGAATATGGAGTACTACGTTATGTTGATTATCAATCTATCATCTATGTGTTGTTTATGATCTTGCATGCTCTCCGTTGCTAGTAGAGGCTCTGGCCAAGTTGATACTTGTAACTCCAAGAGGGAGTATTTATGCTCGATAGTGGGTTCATGCCTCCATTAAATCTGGGACAGTGACAGAAAGTTCTAAGGTTGTGGATGTGATGTTATCACTAGGGATAAAACATCAATGCTATGTCTAAGGATATTTGTGTTGATTACATTACGCACCATACTTAATGCAATTGTCTGTTTTTTGCAACTTAATACTGGAAGGGGTGCGGATGCTAACCCGAAGGTGGACTTTTTAGGCATAGATGCATGCTGGATAGCGGTCTATGTATTTTGTCGTAATGCCCAATTGAATTTCACACTACTCATCATGATATGTATGTGCATTGTCATGCCCTCTTTATTTGTCAATTGCCCAACTGTAATTTGTTCACCCAACATGCTACTTCTTATTGGAGAGACACCACTAGTGAACTATGGACCCCGGTCCATTCTTTACATCGAATACAATCTACTGCAATACTTGTTCTTACTGTTCGTTGCAAACATCATCATCCACACTATACATCTAATCCTTTGTTACAGCAAGCCGGTGAGATTGACAACCTCACTGTTATGTTGGGACAAAGTATTTTGGTTGTGTTGTGCAGGTTCCACGTTGGCGCCGAAATCCCTGGTGTTGTGCCGCACTACACTCCGCCACCATCAACCTTCAACGTGCTTCTTGACTCCTACTGGTTCGATAAACGTTGGTTTCTTACTGAGGGAAACTTGCTGCTGTACGCATCACACCTTCCTCTTGGGGTTCCCAACGGACGAGTGCGTTGGGAACCCCAAGAGGAAGGTGTGATGCATACAGCGGCGAGTTTTCCCTCAGTAAGAAACCAAGGTTATCGAATCCAGTAGGAGTCAAGAAGCATGTTGAAGGTTGTTGGTGGCGGAGTGTAGTGCGGCGCAACACCAGGGATTCCGGCGCCAACGTGGAACCTGCACAACACAATCCAAATACTTTGCCCCAACTTAACAGTGAGGTTGTCAATCTCACCGGCTTGCTGTAACAAAGGATTAGATGTATAGTGTGGAAGATGATGTTTGCAAAGAACAGTAAGAACAAGTATTGCAGTAGATTGTATTCGATGTAAAAGAATGAACCGGGGTCCACAGTTCACTAGTGGTTTCTCTACGATAAGAAATAGCATGTTGGGCAATTGACAAATAAAGAGGGCATAACAATGCACATACATATCATGATGAGTAGTGTGAAATTCAATTGGGCATTACGACAAAGTACATAGACCGCTATCCAGCATGCATCTATGCCTAAAAAGTCCACCTTCAGGTTAGCATCCGTACCCCTTCCAGTATTAAGTTGCAAACAACAGACAATTGCATTAAGTATGGTGCGTAATGTAATCAACACAAATATCCTTAGACAAAGCATTGATGTTTTATCCCTAGTGGCAACAGCACATCCACAACCTTAGAACCTTCTGTCACTGTCCCAGATTTAATGGAGGCATGAACCCACTATCAAGCATAAATACTCCCTCTTGGAGTTACAAGTATCAACTTGGCCAGAGCCTCTACTAGCAACGGAGAGCATGCAAGATCATAAACAACACATATATGATAGATTGATAATCAACATAACATAGTATTCCATATTCATCGGATCCCAACAAACGCAACATGTAGCATTACAGATAGATGATCTTGATCATGTTAGGCAGCTCACAAGATCCAACAATGATAGCACAATGAGGAGAAGATGACCATCTAGCTACTACTATGGACCCATAGTCCAGGGGTGAACTACTCACACATCAATCCGGAGGCGATCATGGCGATGAAGAGTCCTCCGGGAGATGATTCCCCTCTCCGGCAGGGTGCTGGAGGCGATCTCCTGAATCCCCCGAGATGGGATTGGTGGCGGCGTCTGATGGCGTGTAACTCACACGTTCGTTGGGAACCCCAAGAGGAAGGTATGATGCGCACAGCAGCAAGTTTTCCCTCAGAAAGAAACCAAGGTTTATCGAACCAGGAGGAGCCAAGAAGCACGTTGAAGGTTGATGGCGGCGGGATGTAGTGCGGCGCAACACCAGGGATTCCGGCGCCAACGTGGAACCTGCACAACACAACCAAAGTACTTTGCCCCAACGAAACAGTGAGGTTGTCAATCTCACCGGCTTGCTGTAACAAAGGATTAACCGTATTGTGTGGAAGATGATTGTTTGCGAAAACGGTAGAACAAGTATTGCAGTAGATTGTATTTCAGTATAAAGAATTGGACCGGGGTCCACAGTTCACTAGAGGTGTCTCTCCCATAAGATAAACAGCATGTTGGGTGAACAAATTACAGTTGGGCAATTGACAAATAAAGAGGGCATGACCATGCACATACATATTATGATGAGTATAGTGAGATTTAATTGGGCATTACGACAAAGTACATAGACCGCCATCCAGCATGCATCTATGCCTAAAAAGTCCACCTTCAGGTTATCATCCGAACCCCCTCCAGTATTAAGTTGCTAACAACAGACAATTGCATTAAGTATTGCGCGTAATGTAACTAGTAACTACATCCTTGAACATAGCACTAATGTTTTATCCCTAGTGGCAACAGCACATCCACAACCTTAGAACTTTCTGTCACTGTCCCAGATATTAATGGAGGCATGAACCCACTATCGAGCATAAATACTCCCTCTTGGAGTTACAAGCATCTACTTGGCCAGAGCATCTACTAGTAACGGAGAGCATGCAAGATCATAAACAACACATAGACGTAACTTTGATAATCAACATAACAAGTATTCTCTATTCATCGGATCCCAACAAACGCAACATATAGAATTACAGATAGATGATCTTGATCATGTTAGGCAGCTCACAAGATCCGACAATGAAGCACAATGGGGAGAAGACAACCATCTAGCTACTGCTATGGACCCATAGTCCAGGGGTAGACTACTCACACATCACTCCGGAGGCGACCATGGCGGCGTAGAGTCCTCCGAGAGATGATTCCCCTCTCCGGCAGGGTGCCGGAGGCGATCTCCTGGATCCCCCGAGATAGGATCGGCGGCGGCGGCATCTCTGGAAGGTTTTCCGTATCGTGGCTCTCGTGCGGGGGTTTCGCGACGGAGGCTTTAAGTAGGCGGAAGGGCAGGTCAGGAGGCGGCACGAGGGCCCCACACCACAGGGCCGCGCGGCCAAGGGGGGGCCGCGCCGCCCTAGGGTGTGGCCACCTCGTGGCCCCACTTCGTCTCCTCTTCGGACTTCTGGAAGCTTCGTGGCAAAATAGGACCCTGGGCGTTGATTTCGTCCAATTCCGAGAATATTTTGTTACTAGGATTTCTGAAACCAAAAACAGCAGAAAACAGCAACTGGCACTTCGGCATCTTGTTAATAGGTTAGTTCCAGAAAATGCACGAATATGACATAAAGTGTGCATATAACATGTAGATAACATCAATAATTTGGCATGGAACATAAGAAATTATCGATACGTCGGAGACGTATCAGCATCCCCAAGCTTAGTTCTGCTCGTCCCGAGCAGGTAAAACGATAACACAGATAATTTCTGGAGTGACATGCCATCATAGCCTTGATCATACTATTTGTAAAGCATATGTAGTGAATGCAGCGATCAAAACAATGTATATGACATGAGTAAACAAGTGAATCATATAGCAAAGACTTTTCATGAATAGCACTTCAAGACAAGCATCAATAAGTCTTGCATAAGAGTTAACTCATAAAGCAATAATTCAAAGTAAAGGTATTGAAGCAACACAAAGGAAGATTAAGTTTCAGCGGTTGCTTTCAACTTGTAACATGTATATCTCATGGATATTGTCAACATAGAGTAATATAATAAGTGCAATAAGCAAATATGTAGGAATCAATGCACAGTTCACACAAGTGTTTGCTTCTTGAGGTGGAGAGAAATAGGTGAACTGACTCAACATTGAAAGTAAAAAGAATGGTCCTCCATAGAGGAAAAGCATCGATTGCTATATTTGTGCTAGAGCTTTGATTTTGAAAACATGAAACAATTTTGTCAACGGTAGTAATAAAGCATATGTATCATGTAAATTATATCTTACAAGTTGCAAGCCTCATGCATAGTGTACTAATAGTGCCCGCACCTTGTCCTAATTAGCTTGGACTACTGGATCATCGCAATGCACATGTTTTAACCAAGTGTCACAAAGGGGTACCTCTATGCCGCCTGTACAAAGGTCTAAGGAGAAAGCTCGCATTGGATTTCTCGCTATTGATTATTCTCAACTTAGACATCCATACCGGGACAACATAGACAACAGATAATGGACTCCTCTTTTATGCATAAGCATGTAACAACAATTAATAATTTTCTCATATGAGATTGAGGATGTATGTCCAAAACTGAAACTTCCACCATGGATCATGGCTTTAGTTAGTGGCCCAATGTTCTTCTCTAACAATATGCATGCTTAACCATAAGGTGGTAGATCTCTCTTACTTCAGACAAGACGAACATGCATAGCAACTCACATGAAATTCAACAAAGAGTAGTTGATGGCGTCCCCAGTGAACATGGTTATCGCACAACAAGCAACTTAATAAGAGATAAAGTGCATAATTACATATTCAATACCACAATAGTTTTTAAGCTATTTGTCCCATGAGCTATATATTGCAAAGGTGAATGATGGAATTTTAAAGGTAGCACTCAAGCAATTTACTTTGGAATGGCGGGAAATACCATGTAGTAGGTAGGTATGGTGGACACAAATGGCATAGTAGTTGGCTCAAGTATTTTGGATGCATGAGAAGTATTCCCTCTCGATACAAGGTTTAGGCTAGCAAGGCTTATTTGAAACAAACACAAGGATGAACCGGTGCAGCAAAACTCACATAAAAGACATATTGTAAACATTATAAGACTCTACACCGTCTTCCTTGTTGTTCAAACTCAATACTAGAAATTATCTAGACCTTAGAGAAACCAAATATGCAAACCAAATTTTAGCATGCTCTATGTATTTCTTCATTAATGGGTGCAAAGCATATGATGCAAGAGCTTAAACATGAGCACAACAATTGCCAAGTATCACATTACCCAAGACATTAATAGCAATTACTACATGTATCATTTTCCAATTCCAGCCATATAACAATTTAACGAAGAAGAAACTTCGCCATGAATACTATGAGTAGAAACTAAGGACATACTTGTCCATATGCTACAGCGGAGCGTGTCTCTCTCCCATAAAGTGAATGCTAGGATCCATTTTATTCAAACAAAACAAAAACAAAAACAGACCGACGCTCCAAGCAAAGCACATAAGATGTGATGGAATAAAAATATAGTTTCAGGGGAGGAACCTGATAATGTTGTCGATGAAGAAGGGGATGCCTTGGGCATCCCCAAGCTTAGACGCTTGAGTCTTCTTAGAATATGCAGGGGTGAACCACCGGGGCATCCCCAAGCTTAGAGCTTTCACTCTCCTTGATCATATTGCATCATACTCCTCTCTTGATCCTTGAAAACTTCCTCCACACCAAACTTAGAACAACTCATTAGAGGGTTAGTGGACAATAAAAATTAACATGTTCAGAGGTGACACAATCATTCTTAACACTTCTGGACATTGCATAAAGCTACTGGACATTAATGGATCAAAGAAATTCATCCAACATAGCAAAAGAGGCAATGCGAAATAAAAGGCAGAATCTGTCAAAACAGAACAGTTCGTATTGACGAATTTTATCGAGGCACAAGACTTGCTCAAATGAAAATGCTCAAATTGAATGAAAGTTGCGTACATATCTGAGGATCATTCACGTAAATTGGCATAATTTTCTGAGTTACCTACAGGGAAAACAGTCCAGATTCGTGACAGCAAAAAAACCTGTTTCTGCGCAGTAATCCAAATCTAGTATGAACTTTTCTATCAACGACTTTACTTGGCACAACAAAACACTAAACTAAGATAAGGAGAGGTTGCTACAGTAGTAAACAACTTCCAAGACACAAAATAAAAACAAAGTACTGTAGGTAAAAACCATGGGTTGTCTCCCATAAGCGCTTTTCTTTAACGCCTTTCAGCTAGGCGCAGAAAGTGTGTATCAAGTATTATCAAGAGACGAAGTGTCAACATCATAATTTGTTCTCATAATAGAATCAAAAGGTAACTTCATTTTCTTTCTAGGGAAGTGTTCCATACCTTTCTTGAGAGGAAATTGATATTTTATATTACCTTCCTTCATATCAATGATAGCACCAACAGTTCGAAGAAAAGGTCTTCCCAATATAATGGGACAAGATGCATTGCATTCAATATCCAAGACAACAAAATCAACGGGGACAAGGTTATTGTTAACGGTAATGCGAACATTATCAACTTTCCCCAAAGGTTTCTTTGTAGAATGATCAGCAAGATTAACATCCAAATAACAATTTTTCAGCGGTGGCAAGTCAAGCATATTATAAATTTTCTTAGGCATAACGGAAATACTTGCACCAAGATCACATAAAGCATTACAATCAAAATCTTTAACCTTCATCTTAATGATGGGCTCCCAACCATCCTTTAACTTTCTAGGAATAGAGGCTTCGCGCTCTAGTTTCTCTTCTCTAGCTTTTATGAGAGCATTTGTAATATGTTGTGTGAAAGCCAAATTTATAGCACTAGCATTAGGACTTTTAGCAAGTTTTTGCAAGAAATTTATAACTTCAGAGATGTGGCAATCATCAAAATTCAAACCATTATAATCTAAAGCAATGGGATCATCATCCCCAATGTTGGAAAAAATTTCAGCAGTTTTATCACAGGCAGTTTCAGCAGTTTTAGCATTTTCAGGCAGTTTCTCGCGCTTTGCATTAGAAGTGGAAACATTGCTAACACCAATTCTTTTATTATTAATAGTAGGAGGTGCAGCAACATGTGTAGCATTAGCATTACTAGTGGTGGTAATAGTCCAAACTTTAGCTACATTCTTCTCTTTAGCTAGTTTTTCATTTTCTTCTCTATCCCACCTAGTACCTTGAGTTCAGCCATTAATCTTATATTCTCATTAATTCTAACTTGTATGGCATTTGCTGTAGTAACAATTTTATTATGATGATTCTCATTAGGCATAACTTTCGATTTCAAAAGATCAACATCAGCAGCAAGACTATCAACTTTAGAAGCAAGTATATCAATTTTCCCAAGCTTTTCTTCAACAGATTTGTTAAAAGCAGTTTGTGTACTAATAAATTCTTTAAGCATAACTTCAAGTCCAGGGGGTGAACTCCTATTATTGTTGTAAGAATTCCAATAAGAATTACCATAGCCGTTGCCATTATTATAAGGATATGGCCTATAGTTATTACTAGAATTGTTCCGGTAAGCATTGTTATTGAAATTATTATTTTTAATGAAGTTTACATCAACATGTTCTTCTTGGGCAACCAATGAAGCTAACGGAACATTATTAGGATCAATATTAGTCCTATCATTCACAAGCATAGACATAATAGCATCAATCTTATCACTCAAGGAAGAGGTTTCTTCGACAGAATTTACCTTCTTACCTTGTGGAGCTCTTTCCGTGTGCCATTCAGAGTAGTTGATCATCATATTATCAAGAAGCTTTGTTGCTTCACCAAGAGTGATGGACATAAAGGTACCTCCAGCAGCTGAATCCAATAAATTCCGCGAAGAAAAATTTAGTCCTGCATAGAAGGTTTGGATGATCATCCAAGTAGTCAGTCCATGGGTTGGGCAATTTTTAACCAGAGATTTCATTCTTTCCCAAGCTTGAGCAACATGTTCAGTATCTAATTGTTTAAAATTCATTATGCTACTCCTCAAAGATATAATTTTAGCAGGGGGATAATATCTACCAATAAAAGCATCCTTGCATTTAGTCCATGAATCAATACTATTCTTAGGCAGAGATAGCAACCAATCTTTAGCTCTTCCTCTTAATGAGAAAGGGAACAATTTTAATTTTATAATGTCACCATCTACATCTTTATACTTTTGCATTTCACATAGTTCAACAAAATTATTAAGATGGGCAGCAGCATCATCAGAACTAACACCAGAAAATTGCTCTCGCATAACAAGATTCAGTAAAGCAGGTTTAATTTCAAAGAATTCTGCTGTAGTAGCAGGTGGAGCAATAGGTGTGCATAAGAAATCATTATTATTTGTGGTTGTGAAGTCACACAACTTAGTATTTTCAGGGTTGGCCATTTTAGCAACAGTAAATAAAGCAAACTAGATAAAGTAAATGCAAGTAACTATTTTTTTTGTGTTTTTGATATAGCAAACAAGATAGCAAATAAAGTAAAACTAGCAATTAATTTTTTTGTATTTTGATTTAGTGCAGCAAACAAAGTAGTAAATAAATCTAAGCAAGACAAAAACAAAGTAAAGAGATTGAGAAGTGGAGACTCCCCTTGCAGCGTGTCTTGATCTCCCCGGCAACGGCGCCAGAAAAAGAGCTTGATGGCGTGTAACTCACACGTTCGTTGGGAACCCCAAGCGGACGGTAGGCTGCGCCCAGCAGCAAGTTTTCCCTCGTACGAAACCAAGGTTTATCGAACCAGGAGGAGCCAAGAAGCACGTTGAAGGTTGATGGCGGCGGGATGTAGTGCGGCGCAACACCAGGGATTCCGGCGCCAACGTGGAACCTACACAACACAACCAAAGTACTTTGCCCCAACGAAACAGTGAGGTTGTCAATCTCACCGGCTTGCTGTAACAAAGGATTAACCGTATTGTGTGGAAGATGATTGTTTGCAGAAAACAGTAGAACAGTATTGCAGTAGATTGTATTTCAGTATAAAGAATTGGACCGGGGTCCACAGTTCACTAGAGGTGTCTCTCCCATAAGATAAACAGCATGTTGGGTGAACAAATTACAGTTGGGCAATTGACAAATAAAGAGGGCATGACCATGCACATACATATTATGATGAGTATAGTGAGATTTAATTGGGCATTATGACAAAGTACATAGACCGCCATCCAGCATGCATCTATGCCTAAAAAGTCCACCTTCAGGTTATCATCCGAACCCCCTCCAGTATTAAGTTGCTAACAACAGACAATTGCATTAAGTATTGCGCGTAATGTAACTAGTAACTACATCCTTGAACATAGCACTAATGTTTTATCCCTAGTGGCAACAGCACATCCACAACCTTAGAACTTTCTCACATCGTCCCAGAGATATTAATGGAGGCATGAACCCACTATCGAGCATAAATACTCCCTCTTGGAGTTACAAGCATCTACTTGGCCAGAGCATCTACTAGTAACGGAGAGCATGCAAGATCATAAACAACACATAGACGTAACTTTGATAATCAACATAACAAGTATTGTCTATTCATCGGATCCCAACAAACGCAACATATAGAATTACAGATAGATGATCTTGATCATGTTAGGCAGCTCACAAGATCCGACAATGAAGCACAATGGGGAGAAGACAACCATCTAGCTACTGCTATGGACCCATAGTCCAGGGGTAGACTACTCACACATCACTCCGGAGGCGACCATGGCGGCGTAGAGTCCTCCGGGAGATGATTCCCCTCTCCGGCAGGGTGCCGGAGGCGATCTCCTGGATCCCCCGAGATGGGATCGGCGGCGGCGGCGTCTCTGGAAGGTTTTCCGTATCGTGGCTCTCGATGCGGGGGTTTCGCGACGGAGGCTTTAAGTAGGCGGAAGGGCAGGTCAGGAGGCGGCACGAGGGCCCCACACCACAGGGCCGCGCGGCCAAGGGGGGGCCACGCCGCCCTAGGGTGTGGCCACCTCATGGCCCCACTTCATCTCCTCTTCGGACTTCTGGAAGCTTCGTGGCAAAATAGGACCCTGGGCGTTGATTTCGTCCAATTCCGAGAATATTTTGTTACTAGGATTTCTGAAACCAAAAACAGCAGAAACAAGAATCGGCACTTCGGCATCTTGTTAATAGGTTAGTTCCAGAAAATGCACGAATATGACATAAAGTGTGCATAAAACATGTAGATAACATCAATAATGTGGCATGGAACATAAGAAATTATCGATACGTCGGAGTCGTATCAGCGTCTCTGGAAGGTTTTCCGTATCGTGGCTCTCGGTACTGGGGTATTCGCGACGAAGGCTTTAAGTAGGCGGAAGGGCAGAGTCGGGGGGCTGACGTGGGCCCCACACGCTAGGGCGGCGCGAGCCCTAGCCTGGCCGTGCGGCCCTAGTGTGGAGGCGCCTCGTCGCCTCACTTCGTATCCCTTTCGGTCTTCTGGAAGCTTCGTGGAAAAATAAGACCTTGGGCGTTGATTTCATCCAATTCCGAGAATATTTCCTTTGTAGGATTTCTGAAACCAAAAACAGCAGAAAACATCAACTGGCTCTTCGGCATCTTGTCAATAGGTTAGTGCCGGAAAATGCATAAATATGACATAAAGTGTGTATAAAACATGTGAGTATCATCAATAAAGTAGCATGGAACATAAGAAATTATAGATACGTTTGAGACGTATCAAGCATCCCCAAGCTTAGTTCTTACTCGTCCTCGAGTAGGTAAACGATAACAAAGATAATTTCTGAAGTGACATGCTATCATAAACTTGATCAATACTATTGTAAGCATATGTAATGAATTCAGCGATTCGAAGCAATGGTAAAGACAATGATTAAACAACTGAATCATATAGCAAAGACTTTTCATGAATAGTACTTTCAAGACAAGCATCAATAAGTCTTGCATAAGAGTTAACTCATAAAGCAATAGATTCAAAGTAAAGGCATTGAAGCAACACAAAGGAAGATTTAAGTTTCAGCAGTTGCTTCCAACTTCAACATGTTTATCTCATGGATAATTGTCAATACAAAGTAATATGATGAATGCAAATATGCAAGTATGTGAGAATCAATGCACAGTTAACACAAGTGTTTGCTTCTAAGATGGAAGGAAATAGGTAAACTGACTCAACATAAAAGTAGAAGAATGGCCCTTCACAGAGGGAAGCATGGATTGCTATATTTGTGCTAGAGCTTTTATTTTGAAAACAAGAAACAATTTTGTCAACGGTAGTAATAAAGCATATGTGTTATGTATAAGATATCCTATAATTTGCAAGCCTCATGCATAGTATACCAATAGTGCCCGCACCTTATCCTAATTAGCTTGGATTTACATGGATTATCATCGCATACCATATGTTTTAACCAAGTATCACAAAGGGGTACCTCTATGCCGCCTGTACAAAGGTCTAAGGAGAAAGCTCGCATTGGATTTCTCGCTTTTGATTATTCTCAACTTAGACATCCATACCGGGACAACATAGACAACAGACAATGGACTCCTCTTTCACCATTCAACAACAGATAATATTCTCATAAGAGATTGAGGATTGTTGTCCAAACTGAAACTTCCACCATGGATCATGGCTTTAGTTAGCGGCCCAATGTTCTTCTCTAACAATATGCATACTCAAACCATTCAACTCATGATAAATCACCCTTACTTCAGACAAGACGAACATGCATAGCAACTCACATGATATTCAACAAAGGAATAGTTGATGGCGTCCCCAGGAACATGGTTATCGCTCAACAAGCAACTTATTAAGAAATAAGATACATAAGTACATATTCAATACCACAATAGTTTTTAAGCTATTTTCCCATGAGCTATATATTGCAAAGACAAAGAATGGAATTTTAAAGGTAGCACTCAAGCAATTTACTTGGAATGGCAGAGAAATACCATGTAGTAGGTAGGTATGATGGACACAAGTGGCATAGTTTTTGGCTCAAGGATTTTAGATGCACGAGAAGTATTCCCTCCCAATACAAGGCTTAGGCTAGCAAGGTAGTTTGAAGCAAACACAAGTATGAACCGGTACAGCAAAACTCACATAAGAACATATTGCAAGCATTATAAGACTCTACACTGTCTTCCTTGTTGTTCAAACCCTCACCAGAAAATATCTAGACCTTAGAGAGACCAATCATGCAAACCAAATTTCAACAAGCTCTACAGTATTTCTTCACTAATAGGTGCAAAGTACATGATGCAAGAGCTTAAACATGATCTATATGAGCACAACAATTGCCAAGTATCAAATTATTCAAGACATTATACCAATTACCACATGTAGCATTTTCTGTTTCCAACCATATAACAATTAACGAAGCAGTTTCAACCTTCGCCATGAACATTAAGAATAAAGCTAAGAACATATGTGTTCATATGCAACAGCGGAGCATGTCTCTCTCCCACAAAATGAATACTAGGATCCAAGTTTATTCAAACAAACAAAAACAAGAACATAAAGACGCTCCAAGTAAAGCACATAAAATGTGACGGAATAAAAATATAGTTTCACTAGAGGTGACCTGATAATGTTGTCGATGAAGAAGGGGATGCCCAAGGCATCCCCAAGCTTAGATGCTTGAGTCTTCTTGAAATATGCAGGGATGAACCACGAGGGCATCCCCAAGCTTAGAGCTTTCACTCTCCTTGATCATATTGTATCATCCTCCTCTCTTGATCCTTGAAAACTTCCTCCACACCAAACTTAAAACAACTCATTAGAGGGTTAGTGAATAATCAAAAATTCACATATTCAGAGGTGACATAATCATTCTTAACACTTCTGGACATTGCAAAAAGCTACTGAAAGTTAATGGAACAAAGAAATCCATCAAACATAGCAAAACAGGCAATGCAAAATAAAAGGTAGAATCTGTCAAAACAGAACAGTCCGTAAATACGAATTTTTCTGGGGCACTTAGCTCAGATGAAAATGCTCAAATTTAATGAAAGTTTAGTACATATCTGAGGATCACTCACGTAAATTGGCAGATTTTTCTCAGTTACCTACAGAGAATACTACTCAAATTTGTGACAGCAAGAAATCTGTTTCTGCGCAGTAATCCAAATCTAGTATGAACCTTACTATCAAAGACATTACTTGGCACAACAATGCAATAAAATAAAGATAAGGAGAGGTTTCTACAGTAGTAACAACTTCCAAGACTCAAATATAAAACAAAGTGCAGAAGTAAAATCATGGGTTGTCTCCCATAAGCGCTTTTTTTAACGCCTTTCAGCTAGGCGCAGAAAGTGTGAATCAAGTATTATCAAGAGATGATGCATCAACATCATAATTTTTACAACTTGTCACAATAGGTATCTTAGATGCTCCATTATCTATAGTGGTATTAAGGGCTTTGTCAATTTTAGGCCTATAATAGTTTTTTGGTTTAAGCACCTTGTCGTTGCCTAATCGACGGTACCTCGGAGGAGGGATCCTCACGAGGGGGAGAAGAAGTAGGGGCCATAGGGCGGAGTGCACACGGGACGGTGGTACGCGATTTACCCAGCTTCGGAACACCTGCACGATGACAGGGCCTACTGCTGCTTGTCTGGAATTATCTGGGCGCTTTCGCGATGTTACAATGAGTTGAGGTTATGCCTCTAGGGCTCCCGGGATCCGGCTTATAAAGGCGCACAGATCTAGGGTTTACACGGAGAGTCCTAGCCAGATATAGGTTGCCTAACTACGGTACAATATATTGCCGTGCACGTTAAGGATCCGCCTTCCCATCTATGTCGTACCAGATCCGGGTTCCTTACTGGGCCTTCATGGATCCGGGTTCCTCCTCAAGGTCGGTCGGATCCGGCTCCCCCTGCCTGGGCCAGACTTCATCCGTCAGGATCAACAGCAACTGGGCCGCCCGATGGGCCACATGCCACATCACCATCTGTGGGCCACCCGGGCTTGCCGGATCTAGGCACTGTCGATGGTACACCCATGAAGTATACCCACAACAGTAGCCCCCAGAGTTCTCCAAGCTTCGCCTGTTGTTTCCGCCTTGCTAGCCCATCATGGTCTCCGGCAATGTTGGTAACGCGGAGAAACTTGAAGAACTCCAACTTCACATTTTCTTCCGTTCCAACCTTCAGTCGGAAAAATGTTCCCATCCCGCGGGACTTCATCCATCGACGGTTCAAAACACGTCTCCGGGTTACTTCCCTGCTTGCGAACGAGAACTGCTTATCTTCACGCGAATACCCGGAATCTTAAAAGACTCAAACGGTTCTGCCAATTCTGGCGCCATTTTCGCGCGATTTGCGCGGTAACTTACCCTTAGCCACTTTTACCGTTTAGGGTTGGGACACGTGTCACGCATCCAACGGTGCGACGCTTGCGTTCCGACCACAGGATGCGGAGCACGAATCTCGTCCCTCCGGCCTATAAATATCCAGCGTCAACCCTAATTCCTCATTCACCCCACTTTCTCACCTCTCTACGCAGCGCCGCCCGCGAGCTCCTCCTCCGCCGTGCCGGAACCCACCGGAAAACTCGCTGGAGCATCACCGGAGCGATTTCACCACCGTGGTGTTCATCGTGTTCTTAACTCCGGCGAGCCACCGTACGAAAACCTCATCGCCGGCGACTCCGACCACCGCGGAACCCATTACGGTAAGTTCTCCGAGCTTCGATCCTTCACCGTAGCTGGTAGGGATGATCTTTAGGATGAAGACGTGGATCCGACTAAGTTTTGCTTTTCCGCGATCTTTTCTGTCTTCAGATGTCTTCCGTGACTCCGCCTCCAACCACTGAGCCGATCATGGCAACGCCTCTGTCCTCTGCTCCGCCTCCCTTCGTCCCAGTCCAGCTGGATCCCACCAAGGATTCCGGCAAGGACACCGAAGGTACCTCAGCTATCCCGGAGAAAACCTCCGAGGCGAAACAAGCAGAGAAGAAAGCGGAAGAGATCGCTGCCAAGAAATCCAAAGCCCGCCAGCGGGATTCGGAATCCAAAGGGAAATGGTGGCCCTGCACCACCACAGAGACTGAGCTGAAGAACTTGGAGGGGGAAGGCTTCCTGCAACCCGGAAGCTGGAGGACAGTTCCGAATGCCTTAGCTCCAGCCCCCCAAGACAACGAGATGGTGCTGACGAAAGCACTAGTGGAGCGAGGCTTCTCATTTCCGCCTTCGGACTTCTTCTTGGAGATCCTGAAGGTTTATGGGCTTCAGCCCCATAACATCTCTCCAAATAGCGTGCTTGCGATCAGCAATCACGTCACCCTCTGCGAGGGCCATCTCCGGGTAACTCCCGAGCTCTCCCTGTTCCAATATTACTTTTCCGTCAAGAAGGAGAGGATCCGCCAGTCCTCCGAGCTGGCGACGTGCAGATCCATCACCTTTATGATCCGCCCTGGCCGCGTCTACCCTCATACCGACCGCCACGAATCCGCGCGGTACTGGTCTGGGGGTTTCTTCTACTTGAAGGACGTCTCCGACCCGGCAAGCGAAAGGAGATTGCCGCCGTTCAAGAACTGCCCTACCACCGAAGTTCCGGCATGGACGCATTGCCCCCACCTCTCCGAATCACCCCAGCTCACACACGCCGTTAGGCGGATCTGTAAGCTCACGGAGGAAGGGCTGACAGGGAAGGACCTGACCCTGTCCTGGTTCACCAAGCGGATCCAGCCGCTCCAACACAGGGACCGCTTGATGTTCCAGTACACAGGGCGCGACGACTCAATGCGCGCCACAAAGGATAATCTCTCCGTCGACGCCATCGACAAGAGGATCCGGCTCCTCATCAAGATTCCGCGTGAACTTCATGTTAACGTGTGCAACAAAGATATCCACATGAATGGTTCCGGAACCGCGGTACGTCGTCTTGACTTAGTCTACTGTTTCCTTTGCATTCAAACTTTTTGTCTAAGTGTTAGCACTGTGCCTTAGCTCGAAGCCCTCGAGGAAAGCGAACTCGGAACTCTCGTCCGAGTACCTACCACAGGCACCACGGATCTGGAGGCCGCATCGGAGGCGGAAGCTCATGATGCTCCGCGCCCTTCCAGGAGGAAGAGGGCCGCTCCCTCCAGCCCCGCCGCGAAACGCGCCCACGAAGTGCTCAGCACTGCGGCGACTCGGAAAGCGGAGGCGGAGAAAAAGCGCCTCAAGCTTATCGACACCAGCAACAGAGGCCAACCTGATATCCAGCAATTCTTCAAGCCTTCCGGGTAAGCTTCTGGTTCCCGGAAGACAAATTCCTTTGTTTCCACGAACAAACCCTTACTTAGTTGTATGCTTTTTTCTTTTACTAAAGTTCCGGAAGCCAACCCCCCAAAGCTCCAAGAGTTCTGAAGAAGAAGGTCAAGCCGTCTCCGGCTTCAGTCCCTGTTACACCTGAGGTGGAGATTCCGCCCAAGGCCTCGTCTGCCTCCAAGCCGGATCCCAAGGACGTCATCAACCTCGATGACCTTCCTGAAGACCCCATCGGCCACGGCGATTCCGGCAAGGGCGCCTCCTCGTCTGCCCCTCCGCTTGATCAACCAAGCGCCACCTTCGCGGGGCCTACGGAGGAAGAGTATGAGCAGAAGGTGCAGCTCATCCATGCCTCCAGCACGCTTCAGGCCAACCCTCAACCAGCTCCATCTCTGCAAAAGCGTTCCCTCGCAGAGCGCCACGCGGAAGTTTCCGCCATGATGGACAAGGTGTGGGGGAAGTCGAACGTGGAGATGCAGGAGCTCACCGAACTGGAGGACGGTCTGCAGGTGTTTTTTGCCAAACACAAGGACGTGCGCAAGGTAACACTAGCCCCCAAGCATTGGGTCAGACATTTTTTCCGTGTAACATGTGTTAGCCGATGCTTTCTCCAATATGTACTTTAGGCGGAAATTTAAAATTTTATACCTCCAAGACTTTGAGTTCCTCGCCAGCCCCCAAGATTTTAAATATCCGGCTAACTCCTCTCTGCTTCTCAGACCACGCGGAAATTGCACGAGGATCTGCGTGTCCACGTGCTGGAGCAGATAACAGAGATTGAGGCGCTGCGCCAGAACGCGGAGAATAGCCAGAAGGCTATCCAGCTTTTGGAGACCCGCCTTCAAGGTACGAAATCCGAGATATGATCATCATGCCGATATAATTGTTCATGATGTATAATATGTGCAACTTTCCGCTTTCAGAAGAAACTGCCAAGCACTCCTCATTCGATGATCTGTCCGCCAAAGTCAAGGTGCTCGAGGCGGAGAACGAGTCCCTCAAGGCCTTCATCAAGGAATCCTCCGACAAGGAGAATAAGGCGAGGAAGGAGCTCTCCGAGAAGCATGCTCGCGAATTGGCGGAATTGAATGATAAACTAAAGAAAAGCCAAAGTCGAGTAACTTCCTTAGTCGCCAAGAACAAAGTTCAAGAGGCGGAGGCGGAGGCCATTGACAAGCTCATCTTCCGTAAGCACCCTTTCCTTGGCATTGTTCCGGCTTCAATATATGCATTTCTGTCCATGAAGGAACTGAACCCCATCTTCCCACAGTAAGCCTTGGCTTTGAGTGGACCAAGGAGTCAACCCTCAAGAGGATGGAGGCATATGACGAAGCGCAGAGTTCCATCGACGCGCTTTTTGCAGCCTGTCGCGGAATCGCCAAGACCCTGTCTCTGAAGAGGGCCAAAACTTCATTGATCGACACGATGACCAAGCTGATGGAGCAAGTGCCGGATTTCATCAAGGATTGGCAGGAGTCTTCCGCTCGCGGAGTCGCCTCCCTAGTCTTAGCCACCTGCAAGGCTCACTTCCCTGCACTCAACTTCGCGGATGTTGCGCGCGGAACTCCAGAGGGTTCCGACATCGGCGTCATCCTCTCGGAAACCAAAGGGTTTGAGCAGCTGTTTGTCAGGTGAGTTAATCACTCGTTCTGGTATCACAAGTATGATCTGCCCAAGGGATTTTCCGATGCGGAGGAGGAAGAGGGAGAGCCGGAGTACTATGCGGAAGGCTCCGGGTCAAGCATCGAGCGTTCCGGAGAAGGCTCCGACGACGACTCCGAGGCTGGCTCCGGCGATAGTGATTGCGATGGCTCCGCCTGTAGGGATTCGTTGCATAGAAAACAAAAAAATTTCTACCGCGAGAACGCAATCCAAGCCAAGATGCAATCTAGAAGACGGGAGCAACGAGGGGATGATCAAGACTAACCCTTGAAGATTTCCAAAGCCTATAAGAGTAGGCTCTTATTGCTGCGGTAGACGATCACTTGCCGCTTGCAAAAGCGCGTAGAAGATCTTGATCACGATCCCTCCGGCGCCACGAACGGGCAGCACCTCCGTACTCGGTCACACGTTCGGTGTTGATGAAGACAACGTCCTTCTCCCCGTTCCAGCGGGCAGCGGAAGTAGTAGCTCCTCCTTGAATCCGGCAGCACGACGGCGTGGTGGCGGTGGCGGTGGAGATCTCCGGCGGAGCTTCGCTAAGCGTGCGGGAGAAGAGGAGGAGAGAGGGGGCGGCTAGGGTTTGGGAGAGGGGGTGGCCGGCCACCTATGGGTGCGGCCAAGCTATGGGCTTGTGGTGGTCAGCCCCCTCTCCTATGCCCCTCATTATATAGGTGGAAGCCCCAAGTGTTGGACTACAAGTCTTCGAATAAGACCCGAACCAAAAACCTTCCATGTGTAGGGAAACCTACCCAAGGTGGGAATCCCACTTGGGGTGGGATTCCCCCCTTCCATGAGGGGGGTTGGCCGGCCACCCTTGGGGAGTCCACCTTGGACTCCTCCCCTTTAGGGTTGGCTGGCCATGCAAGGTGGAGTCCCTCCGGGACTCTACTTTCCATGGTGATTTCTTCCGGACTTTTCTAGAACCTTCTAGAACCTGCCATAAATGCACCGGATCATTTCCAAACTTGGAATATGACTTCCTATATATGAATCTTATTCTCCGGACCATTCCGGAACTCCTCGTGATGTCCGGGATCTCATCCGGGACTCCGAACAAATATTCGAACTCCATTCCATATTCAAGTTCTACCATTTCAACATCAAACCTTAAGTGTGTCACCCTACGGTTCGCGAACTATGCGGACATGGTTGAGTACTCACTCCGACCAATAACCAATAGCGGGATCTGGAGATCCATAATGGCTCCCACATATTCAATGATGACTTCAGTGATCGAATGAACCATTCACATACGATACCAATTCCCTTTGTCACGCGATATTTTACTTGTCCGAGGTTTGATCATCGGTATCACTCTATACCTTGTTCAACCTCGTCTCCTGACAAGTACTCTTTACTCGTACCGTGGTATGTGGTCTCTTATGAACTTATTCATATGCTTGCAAGACATTAGACGACATTCCACCGAGTGGGCCCGTGAGTATATCTATCTGTCATCGGGATGGACAAATCCCACTGTTGATCCATATGCCTCAACTCATACTTTCCGGATACTTAATCCCACCTTTATAACCACCCATTTACGCAGTGGCGTTTGGTGTAATCAAAGTACCTTTTCGGTATAAGTGATTTACATGATCTCATGGTCATAAGGACTAGGTAACTATGTATCGAAAGCTTATAGCAAATAACTCAATGACGTGATCTTATGCTATGCTTAATTGGGTGTGTCCATTACATCATTCATATAATGATATAACCTTGTTATTAATAAGATCCAATGTTCATGATTATGAAACTAATCATCCATTAATCAACAAGCTAGTTAAGAGGCATACTAGGGACTCTTTGTTGTCTACATATCACACAAGTACTAATGTTTCGGTTAATACAATTATAGCATGATATATAAACATTTATCATAAACATAAAGATATATAATAACCACTTTTATTATTGCCTCTTGGGCATATCTCCTTCAGTCTCCCACTTGCACTAGAGTCAATAATCTAGTTTACATTTGTAAAGATATAACACCTTGGCCTTCTGGTGTTTTATCATGTTTTGCTCACGGGAGAGGTTTTAGTCAACGGATCTGACATGCTCAGAAACGTATGTATTTTGTAATTCATTTGCGTCTCAACGCATCACTCATTTCCAAATGAGTCGGCATTAAATATGTTTGGTCTTCTGGTGGAACCTTAATTCCGCGGTCTGAAATATGTTACTAATATTGTCACACACAATATAGCTTCAAAGTTCTGACTCTGTCGGAACTACACCAAGTTCTCAAAGAACCTCTTGAATTTAACATCCTTTGTCATTGTCAAAACAATGACATATTCTGCCTTCTTTTGTAGAATCCGTTATAATATTTAGAACTCTTCTAAAATCTAGCATAAACAACTTCTAGCTCATCGTGCTACCTTTTAAACAACACTTAGTCTAATTCGAGATTGAAATTTTATTTTCATATGTGACAAAACAAATATCGGTGCAACATCTTACAGCGATTTGTTTGTCATTTCCCATACAAAACTATATATATATCCTTAGTTCTTCTAAAGTACTCAAGAATATTCTTACTGTCGTCCAATGATCATCATATGAATCATTCTGGTATATGCTCATAACACTTTATAGAACATGACATCTGATTGTGTACATATTATTCGTGATCTATAATCACTCATGTGTTTTTACTCATTGAGTGTCAGATACACTCAAGTTTTGTTAAAACTTAACATGACAAGAATATTTTCTTAATATTTTTATATTGAACTATTTCAATATCCATTCTATGTACTTTGACTTGAACATATTATGTGTTTCAATCTATCTTCATAGATCTTGACACAAAATTTGTTTCAGTCCATATCACTTTCATTGAAGTTAATTTTTCAATGAAACCTTTTAATCAAGTATGTAATTACATTATTTATAACCAACTATATGTCTTCTACATAAGTATTATAAATATGTCTCAACGCTCCCACTTAATTTCTTGCAAATGCAAGCTTCTTCATCGTCTCTAATGAAATCAAAAACTCTTTGACTATTTCATCCAGTGAAGATTCAAACTCCGCTATACTTACTTCATCAAATTGAAGTTTGTATACCTATCTAGTATTCCACGGACCAGCAAAACTCTTGGTTGTATCTTGTATACACCTTTTAATACATACTTCTGATAAGTAATGTATTTTGCCATCCTACTAGCATATCTCATAAAAGAAATATGTAGTGATTACTAGAATAATCCACATAGACTATAAGCATTGCTACGGAAGATCTAATCTTATCGTAGTCAACTCTTTGAACTTTGTCGTAAACAATTTTTCGACAAGTCGAGCTTCTTTAAGGATATTCCATCCAAGTCCATCAATTTTATAGATCCATTTACTTTCAAAAAGTATTTATCTATCTTGGATTTCATGGCATATAGCCATTTTAACGGAGTCAGGGCCTGATACGTCTCCGACGTATCGATAATTTCTTATGTTCCATGCCACATTATTGATGTTATCTACATGTTTTATGCACACTTTATGTCATATTCGTGCATTTTCTGGAACTAACCTATTAACAAGATGCCGAAGTGCCAGTTCCTGTTTTCTGCTGTTTTTGGTTTCAGAAATCCTAGTAACGAAATATTCTCGGAATTGGACGAAATCAACGCCCAGGTTCCTATTTTGCCCGGAAGCATCCAGAACACCCGAGAGCCACCAGGGAGGGGGCACAGGCCCACCAAACCCTAGGCCGGCGCGGCCAGGGGGGGCCCGCGCCACCCTATGGTGTGGGCACCCCTTCGACCCTCTGGCGCCGCCTCTTCGCCTATTTAAAGCCTCCGTCGCGAAAACCCTGATACGTTGGATGAAACCAGAGAAAACCTTCCAGAGCCGCCGCCATCGCGAAGCCAAGATCTGGGGGACAGGAGTCTCTGTTCCGGCACGCCGCCGGAACGGGGAAGTGCCCCCGGAAGGCTCCTCCATCGACACCACCGCCATCTCCATCAACGCTGCTGTCTCCCATGAGGAGGGAGTAGTTCTCCATCGAGGCTCGGGGCTGTACCGGTAGCTATGTGGTTCATCTCTCTCCTATGTACTTCAATACAATAATCTCATGAGCTGCCTTACATGATTGAGATTCATATGATGATGCTTGTAATCTAGATGTCGTTATGCTAGTCAAGTGAATTTTACTTATGTGATCTCCGGAGACTCCTTGTCCCACGTGTGTAAAGGTGACAGTGTGTGCACCGTGTGGGTCTCTTAGGCTATATTTCACAGAATACTTATTCACTGTTATGAATGGCATAGTGAAGTGCTTATTTATATCTCTTTATGATTGCAATGTATTTGTATCACAATTTATCTATGTGCTACTCTAGCAATGTTATTAAAGTAGTTTTATTCCTCCTACATGGTGTAATGGTGACAGTGTGTGCATCCGTGTTAGTACTTGGTTTATGCTATGATCATGATCTCTTGTAGATTGCGAAGTTAACTATTGCTATGATAGTATCGATGTGTTCTATGCCCCCTTTCTTAGCATGAAGGTGACAGTGTGCATGCTACGTTAGTACTTGGTTTAGTCGTATTGATCTATCTTACACTCTAAGGTTACTTAAATATGAACATTGAATTGTGGAGCTTGTTAACTCCGGCATTGAGGGTTCGTGTAATCCTACGCAATGTGTTCATCATCCAACAAGAGTGTAGAGTATGCATTTATCTATTCTGTTATGTGATCAATGTTGAGAGTGTCCACTAGTGAAAGTCTAATCCCTAGGCCTTGTTCCTAAATACTGCTGCGTTACTACGCTTGTTTCTTGTTTTACTGCGTTACATCGCTGCAATACTACCACCATCAACTACACGCCAGCAAGCTATTTTCTGGCACCGTTGCTACTGCTCATATATATTCATACCACATTTATTTCACTATCTCTTCGCCGAACTAGTGCACCTATTAGGTGTGTTGGGGACACAAGAGACTTCTTGCTTTGTGGTTGCAGGGTTGCATGAGAGGGATATCTTTGACCTCTTCCTCCCTGAGTTCGATAAACCTTGGGTGATCCACTTAAGGGAAAACTTGCTGCTGTTCTACAAACCTCTGCTCTTGGAGGCCCAACATTGTCTACAGGAAAAGGAGGGGGCGTAGACATCAAGCTATTTTCTGGCGCCGTTGCCGGGGAGGAAAGGTAGAAGGTACTCACACTCCGGATCTCGGCTACTAAGCTATTTTCGCCGTTGTAAGTACTCGAAGCTATTTCCTTTAGATCCTGCAATTGCAACTTTTTGTTTCTTGTTTACACTAGTTTGGCATAATGGACAAAAATGAGCTTCTTATGCTATTTCCTGATTTAAAACATGGATTGTTTGATGCGAAAATTAAAAAACCTATGGAATCTTATTTGCATGCTGGTAGTAATATTAGTATGAACGTTTTGAACACCATTGTTGATAATGATATAGAAAGTTCTAAGCTTGGGGAAGCTGGTTTTCATGATCTTTTTAGTCCCCCAAGCATTGAGGAGAAAATTTTCTTTGATGATACTTTGCCTCCCATATATGATGATTATAATGATAGTGGTCTTTTGGTGCCACTTACTATGGAGGGTAAATTTTGTTGTGATTATACTATGCCTCCTACACTTGATGAGAATAATAATGATAGCTACTTTGTTGAATTTGCTCCTACTACAATTAATAAGAATAACTATGCTTATGTGGAGAGTAATAATTTTATGCATGAGGCTCATGATAAGAATGCTTTATGTGATAGTTATATTGTTGAGTTTGCTCATGTTGCTACTGAAAGTTATTATGAGAGAGGAAAATATGGTTGTAGAAATTTTCATGTTACTAAAACACCTCTCTATGTGCTGAAATTTTTGAAGCTACACTTGTTCTATCTTCCTATGCTCGTTACTTTGCTCTTCATGAACTTGTTTATTTACAAGATTCCTATGCATAGGAAGCATGTTAGACTTAAATGTATTTTGAATTTGCCTCTTGATGCTCTCTTTTGCTTCAAATACTATTTCTTGCGAGTGCATCATTAAAACTGCTGAGCCCATCTTAATGGCTATAAAGAAAGAACTTCTTGGAAGATAACCCATGTGTTATTTTGCTACAGTACTTTGTTTTATATTTGTGTCTTGGAAGTTGTCTACTACTGTAGCAACCTCTCCTTATCTTAGTTTTGTGTTTTGTTGTGCCAAGTGAAGCCTCTAATCGAAGGTTGATACTAGATTTGGATTTCTGCGCAGAAACAGATTTCTATCTGTCACGAATCTGGGCTGTTTTCTCTGTAGAAAAATCAGAAAAATATGCCAATTTACGTGCGTGTTCCTCAGATATGTACGCAACTTTCATTAGTTTTGAATTTTCTGATTTGAGCAACGGAAGTATTTATTAAAAATTCGTCTTTACGGACTGTTCTGTTTTGACAGATTCTGCCTTTTATTTCGCATTGCTTCTTTCGCTGTGTTGGGTGGATTTCTTTGTTCCATTACCTTCCAGTAGCTTTGAGCAATGTCCAGAATTGTTAAGAATGATTGTGTCACCTCTGAACATGTGAGTTTTTGATTATGTACTAACCCCTCTAATGAAGTTTATGAGAAGTTTGGTGTGAAGGAAGTTTTCAAGGGTCAAGAGAGGAGGATGATATACTATGATCAAGAAGAGTGAAAGCTCTAAGCTTGGGGATGCCCCGGTGGTTCACCCCTCCATATATCAAGAAGACTCAAGCGTCTAAGCTTGGGGATGCCCAAGGCATCCCCTTCTTCATCGACAACATTATCAGGTTCCTTCTCTTGAAACTATATTTTTATTCGGTCACATCTTATGTGCTTTTCTTGGAGCGTCAGTATGTTTCTTGTTTTTGTTTTTGTTAAATAAATGCTTGTGTGGGAGAGAGACACGCTCCGCTGTTGCATATGAACACATGTGTTCTTAGCTTTTAGTATTCATGGCGAAGTTTTTTCTTCGTTAAATTGTTATATGGTTGAAATTGGAAAATGATACATGTAGTAACTGCTATAAATGTCTTGGGTAATGTGATACTTGGCAATTGTTGTGCTCATGTTTAAGCTCTTGCATCATATACTTTGCACCCATTAATGAAGAAATACATAGAGCTTGCTAAAATTTGGTTTGCATAATTGGTCTCTCTAAGGTCTAGATAATTTCTAGTATTGAGTTTGAACAACAAGGAAGACGGTGTAGAGTCTTATAATGTTTACAATATGTCTTTTATGTGAGTTTTGCTGCACCGGTTCATCCTTGTGTTTGTTTCAAATAACCTTGCTAGCCTAAACCTTGTATCGAGAGGGAATACTTCTCATGCATCCAAAATCCTTGAGCCAACCACTATGCCATTTGTGTCCACCATACCTACCTACTACATGGTATTTCTCCGCCATTCCAAAGTAAATTGCTTGAGTGCTACCTTTAAAATTCCATCATTCACCTTTGCAATATATAGCTCATGGGACAAATAGCTTAAAAACTATTGTGGTATTGAATATGTAATTATGCACTTTATCTCTTATTAAGTTGCTTGTTGTGCGATAACCATGTTCACTGGGGACGCCATCAACTACTTTGTTGAATTTCATGTGAGTTGCTATGCATGTTCGTCTTGTCTGAAGTAAGAGAGATCTACCACCTTATGGTTAAGCATGCATATTGTTAGAGAAGAACATTGGGCCGCTAACTAAAGCCATGATCCATGGTGGACGTTTCAGTTTTGGACATATATCCTCAATCTCATATGAGAAAATTATTAATTGTTGTTACATGCTTATGCATAAAAGAGGAGTCCATTATCTGTTGTCTATGTTGTCCCGGTATGGATGTCTAAGTTGAGAATAATCAATAGCGAGAAATCCAATGCGAGCTTTCTCCTTAGACCTTTGTACAGGCGGCATAGAGGTACCCCTTTGTGACACTTGGTTAAAACATGTGCATTGCGATGATCCGGTAGTCCAAGCTAATTAGGACAAGGTGCGGGCACTATTAGTATACTATGCATGAGGCTTGCAACTTGTAAGATATAATTTACATGATACATATGCTTTATTACTACCGTTGACAAAATTGTTTCATGTTTTCAAAATCAAAGCTCTAGCACAAATATAGCAATCGATGTTTTTCCTCTATGGAGGACCATTCTTTTACTTTCAATGTTGAGTCAGTTCACCTATTTCTCTCCACCTCAAGAAGCAAACACTTGTGTGAACTGTGCATTGATTCCTACATATTTGCTTATTGCACTTATTATATTACTCTATGTTGACAATATCCATGAGATATACATGTTACAAGTTGAAAGCAACCGCTGAAACTTAATCTTCCTTTGTGTTGCTTCAATACCTTTACTTTGAATTATTGCTTTATGAGTTAACTCTTATGCAAGACTTATTGATGCTTGTCTTGAAGTGCTATTCATGAAAAGTCTTTGCTATATGATTCACTTGTTTACTCATGTCATATACATTATTTTGATCGCTGCATTCACTACATATGCTTTACAAATAGTATGATCAAGGTTATGATGGCATGTCACTCCAGAAATTATCAGTGTTATCGTTTTACCTGCTCGGGACGAGCAGAACTAAGCTTGGGGATGCTGATACGTCTCCGACGTATCGATAATTTCTTATGTTCCATGCCACATTATTGATGTTATCTACATGTTTTATGCACACTTTATGTCATATTCGTGCATTTTCTGGAACTAACCTATTAACAAGATGCCGAAGTGCAGTTCTGTTTTCTCGCTGTTTTTGGTTTCGAAATCCTAGTAACGAAATATTCTCGGAATTGGACGAAATCAACGCCCGGGTTCCTATTTTGCCGGAAGCATCCAGAACACCCGAGAGCCACCAGGGAGGGGGCACAGGCCCACCAAACCCTAGGCCGGCGCGGCCAGGGGGGCCCGCGCCACCCTATGGTGTGGGCACCCCTTCGACCCTCTGGCGCCGCCTCTTAGCCTATTTAAAGCCTCCGTCGCGAAAACCCTGATACGTTGGACGAAACCAGAGAAAACCTTCCAGAGCCGCCGCCATCGCGAAGCCAAGATCTGGGGGATAGGAGTCTCTGTTCCGGCACGCCGCCGGAACGGGGAAGTGCCCCCGGAAGGCTCCTCCATCGACACCACCGCCATCTCCATCAACGCTGCTGTCTCCCATGAGGAGGGAGTAGTTCTCCATCGAGGCTCGGGGCTGTACCGGTAGCTATGTGGTTCATCTCTCTCCTATGTACTTCAATACAATAATCTCATGAGCTGCCTTACATGATTGAGATTCATATGATGATGCTTGTAATCTAGATGTCGTTATGCTAGTCAAGTGAATTTTACTTATGTGATCTCCGGAGACTCCTTGTCCCACGTGTGTAAAGGTGACAGTGTGTGCACCGTGTGGGTCTCTTAGGCTATATTTCACAGAATACTTATTCACTGTTATGAATGGCATAGTGAAGTGCTTATTTATATCTCTTTATGATTGCAATGTATTTGTATCACAATTTATCTATGTGCTACTCTAGCAATGTTATTAAAGTAGTTTTATTCCTCCTACACGGTGTAATGGTGACAGTGTGTGCATCCGTGTTAGTACTTGGTTTATGCTATGATCATGATCTCTTGTAGATTGCGAAGTTAACTATTGCTATGATAGTATCGATGTGTTCTATGCCCCCTTTTTTAGCATGAAGGTGACAGTGTGCATGCTACGTTAGTACTTGGTTTAGTCGTATTGATCTATCTTACACTCTAAGGTTACTTAAATATGAACATTGAATTGTGGAGCTTGTTAACTCCGGCATTGAGGGTTCGTGTAATCCTACGCAATGTGTTCATCATCCAACAAGAGTGTAGAGTATGCATTTATCTATTCTGTTATGTGATCAATGTTGAGAGTGTCCACTAGTGAAAGTCTAATCCCTAGGCCTTGTTCCTAAATACTGCTGCGTTACTACTGCTTGTTTACTTGTTTTCTTTGCGTTACTACGTCTGCAATACTACCACCATCAACTACACGCCAGCAAGCTATTTTCTGGCACCGTTGCTACTGCTCATATATATTCATACCACCTGTATTTCACTATCTCTTCGCCGAACTAGTGCACCTATTAGGTGTGTTGGGGACACAAGAGACTTCTTGCTTTGTGGTTGCAGGGTTGCATGAGAGGGATATCTTTGACCTCTTCCTCCCTGAGTTCGATAAACCTTGGGTGATCCACTTAAGGGAAAACTTGCTGCTGTTCTACAAACCTCTGCTCTTGGAGGCCCAACACTGTCTACAGGAAAAGGAGGGGGCGTAGACATCAGGGCCCATCATAACTTCTTTGTTTGTAGTTGGTTTATCATTGTTCAAAATCAATCCTTTGTTCACAAATCATTTATTTGATCACAAAGTAAACCATACCTACAAGGTTCAATATGTACTTCGATCTCCATGACTAAAACACTTTGTAGTCATGGGAGCCATGTTCGTCATGGTCGCTTCCGGAACCAATTTCCGATACTGCGCTACTCTGATCATTATGCTCAGGTTCATAAACCTTATCAAGTTCTATTGTCCTCCCACTCAAATACTTCGCTAGAAAACAATTTCTTGGAAATAAGCAAGTAACATTAACAAACACTTTTGTCGTTTACTTCATAGTGGAAAGAATTCCCAATCAATTCTTTGGGATAACCAACGAAGGCATTCATCCGATTTTGGTTGTTAACTTTTAGACCAAAATTTAAAGAAAGGACTATTAGGGTTTATCGAAAATAATTTGCTGTCCATGGTGGTAGATGCACACGGCGAGGTTTAGGTACACATGCACCAGATTACCGACGCCTGGCCTAGCTACCACAGCATCATGTCAGCACTACCCCGTACAACGTCTCAGACGTAGGTATAGTGTAGGCACGTAGAGTTACCTTTTACCAATTTGCAGCCCGAAACGGCCCAGACGACCAGAGTGTACACACGGGCCGATTTCAGGTCCAATAGGCGGGCCGGTGCCTATTTTCAGCCCGTTTTGTTTCATCGAGACGGCCAGTAGCAGTTATATTTGAGGGCAGCACATCACATCCATCGTCAACAACACACACAAGCCTCAGCGCGTCCACCCATAGTTTCTCTGCATCGGAAGCCATGGAGCCTGCCGGTTCGATCGTCAGCCGCAGCAGCGCTGCAAGCCGAAGGGAGGCATCGAGTGGAGGATCATCAGGAGCCCGCGATCTTGGGAGGGCGATTGTCCTCGCAGACGGGAAGGCCCCGTGCGACGAGCTGGGCGACGCACAGCCGGTGCTGTTGTGTGCATGCTCAAGGCCAGCTCTGTCGCTGAGGGCAAACACCATCGCCAACCCCTACCGTTACTTCCTGAAGTGTGGGAATCCAGCCCGCCCGCCAGTCAGGTGCGAGTCCTACAGAGGGATACAGGTAGGAGATATAAGTATAACCTCATCGTCGGTCTCTTTTTTATCAGTTCCTTCTACCTTTTCATCGCGCTCACACCCACACTTTTTTTTGCCCCGATCTGGTCAGGGATGTTTTTTGTGGATTTGGGAAGATCTGCTCAAGAGTTACACTGATGCGAAAGTAGCTTACGCAACCAGGCGTCTCGAGGCAGAGAATGCTGTGTTAGTCTCAAGGGGCAGGCGCCGCATGATGCAGATGTTGCGAATCTGCAGACGCATCACGAGAAAGAGATCGACGGGATTCAAGCAGAGCTCGCTGAAGCGAAAGCAAACTCCCGCAAGCTGAAGATCGTAATCGCATGCTTAGTGCTCTTCTGCATGCTCAGGATGGCCTGATCCGTCAGCTTGCCTGATGCTCTTCCTTGTCGCAGCAGTAGAAACGGGAGCCAGAACTTGATGTATCGTTTATTACGTACCAGATTACCAGTCAATAAATGCAAGCACCTTTCCCCCCTTTTTTTCACTAAGTTGTCAAGTTGAATGCCCTGGGTTAGAGCATCTCCAGCTGTTTGAGCTCCCCACGCCCAAATCCGGCGATATTTTCGTCCGGATTGGAGAAAACTTTGGCCTGGGGAGGCCCATTTTCCCAGCCGCGAGCCCAGGATGGATGTAACGAATTCAGACAAAATTGCCGAGTTCGTTCAAACATAAGCGAAATTTAATGATATTTAACATATAGAGGCGAGTTCGTACATAAGTAGGCCGAATTCGAACATATATTTTTGAATTCGGCGATGGCAAACTAAAATTTAAACTACAGAACGGCCTACTACATGCCGAAATGGCGGTAGAACGACGTGTAGTCGCCGCCGTCCTCGTCGTCGCTGGAGCCGGCGTTGTCCTGGGGCGGCGGAGCCTCGTACTGCGGCTCGTGCTCGCGGCGTCGCCAGCGCGTGGCGGCGACGGACGGTACATGTCGTCGTCGCTGCTGTCCTCGACCTTGACCACCTCCCTGGGCGCAACGTTCCTAGCAGCGGATGGTGTGGCGGCGCGGGCGGCGCGTTGACGCGCGGCAGCCAGATCCAGCAGCCGCCGTTGCTGCTCCGCCTCCTCGCGCTCCCAGTCCCGCCTGGACCACTCCAGTGCGGCGTCTTCGGGGAGGGCGTTGTCGGCGGGCACCAGGTCCTTCAGCGACCTGGCGATCGCCTCCGCCACCGCGGCGTCCTCCACGCGCCTCGCCTCCTCCTCGGCCAGCTGGTTTGCGGCGTCCTCCTTCTTCGACGCCTTCCTCTTCCGCCCGCTTTGCGGAGAGGACGGCTGGTCACGGATGACGAGGGCGCCGCTACTGCGCCGTCTGCTCGGCGGTGGCGACGACGGTTCCTTCTTGATGGTCGAAGGAGCCGCCCACTCCTGCTTGACGGTGGCCGGCGTCGACCCGCCGGATCTGGATGCCGACCGCGAGCCAGAGGAGGAGGAGGACGACGCCATCCTCCTCGGCATCCAGGAACTACCGTGCCAGCGCGACACGGTAGCCGCCACCGGCGGTGGCATCCCCAGGACGGGGGAGTTTCCGTCCTCGATGTGCGCGAGCACATTCTCGAGGGTGCGGTTAGGCGCGCTCCACCATCGTTTGCGGCCGGCGGCGCTGTTCCTTGCCGGAGGAGGAAGAGGACCGTCGTAGGAGGCCAGTTCGCGTTCGTACCTTCGCTAGAAGAACGCGATCCACGACTCGTGGTTGTCGGGGAAGAAACGCGGATCCACGCGCTGCTCGTCACTGAGAGTGACGAGCACCTCGCTGATCGCCCGTTCGAGTGCGGCACCGCCCGTTGGCGGCGGCGGGATCGGCACGCCGCCTGCGCTCAGCCTCCATCCCCCCGGTGCGCGGAAGTCCGGCGGCGCCGGGTAGCCCGCCGCGTAGAGGAGCCGTCCATCCCATTGGTGGAGAGAGCGGCGGCCGAAGCCGTTGTTGGCCGCACCGTCGTTCGCCATTGCACGTTCGAGTTCGGGGGAGATTTGGTGGAAGGCGAGTGAGGTGAATGCGGGGCAGACGCGGTAGTTCGGCGATAAATAGAGGTAGGCGAGCGTGATACCGAGGAGACGGCATTAACTCGCCGCGTGGAAGCTACGCGGCCGGCGAATGCTGACCGGCGGCAGGCTTTTACAGCGCGCGGAAGACGATGCGATGAGGACGACGATCGGTGTCTCTCGCCGACAAGTTGGGGCCACCAGACGCGCGGGAAGTTTCCTCGCCGTTTCGCGCGCTTTTGTTTCGTCCGGAGTCCCCGAGAGCTCCCCGGGGGGGCGGGGATGGCGTGGAATCGCCGGATGAATTTAGCCCCAAATCCGGACGAAAACGAGGAACCGGGGGCGCGACTGGGACGAATTACGCCGTCCGGATGGAAAAAACATCGTTCGGGGGCCTCGTCGAGGAGACGAGTGGAGATGCTCTTATACGCGACGATCGTGTGTCTATATTTCCCGCCGCGGAGATCCCTTTCTTATTATTTTTTCGTAAAACGACTCTACATTCATGATTTTTTCAACTATCATTTGTAATCTTGCCAACGGCCAGTTAGCCACGCCCCGACACGCCATGTCCTTTCCCCTGTCCAGTTATTCATAGGAGGGGCAGTGATTCTACGTGCATAGCTGTCTTATGGCCCAGCATATCCTCTGGCACACACAAAGAATCAAACGGCACGGAACAAAGGCCACACGCCTACGATGCCAGCAGCTAGAGGCTTGTAGTGGGGTGGTACTACCAGGTGGCAAGCTACGGCTAGTAGGGGAGAATTTCCAGCGCTACAACGTACACCGCCAGCCGTCCATGGACGGACATCCGTACGGCTAGTAGGATGGCAATGCCAGGACCCCCCACTGCGTAAGCCTACGCACGTACGGCACGGACAGCATGGCAATGCCAGGCCCCCTCATGACAGCACAACAACGACTCGCGCCCTCCCGTGTTGCTTTCCTCCACAATATATAGGGGACGTAGAGCACGCCAGTAGCACCGGACGAGCTACGTAGGTCCAGCAGAAGCAATGCGTGTTTGTTTTTCCTCACCCAAGGAGGGCGATGGGGGTAGTGTTAAACATCGAGGTGGCCGTCAACGAGCTTGAGATGGTGCAACCCGCGTTCAAGTGCGCATGCGGGCAGGCAACAGTAGGAAAGATCTGCATGACAGGTGGGCCAAACGAAGCTAGGGCTTTCCTCAGATGCAACGTCGGCTACGTCGTAAACAGCAGACCTACATCAGTAACGGAGGACCCGAGCTGGGAGAGAGTAAGCACAACCCCGTGGACATTTTTTTAATTTTTTGTTGGGTTTTTTCGAGTTTTTTTCTCGTTTTTTCAAGTAATACCGTTGTTGTCATCACCATTTCCTCGCCGCCACCGAGCATCCCGAAAAAGTTGGGTGCCTCGCAATTGACTGACACATTTGATGAGCCGCGGGCCACTCGCCGTGAAACTCAAGCACGCCCTCAAAACTCTCGCGCTGGCCGACGGCCACGGATGAGGTCATCGAGCTGAGCACTCATCACCGCCGCGAGACATTCGACCGTGATTAAACGCGATCCTTCTTCAAGTCAAAAAATCTCGGCCTCTAACACCTAAACCCAAAAAACCCAACCCATAAACCCGTAAACCATAACCCCTAAACATTAACCATAACTATAACGCCAAGCGCCATCTGGAGCGGACCGGGAACTGAGGGCGTCGCAGTGAGTGTCTCATTTTGCTTACCTGCAGGGTCCTCACCGCCACCGGAGCATCCCGAAAAAACGGGGGGGCCTCGCAAATGAGTGACACGTTTGCTGAGCCGCAGGCCACTCGCCCCCTCAGAACTACGACCACGGATGAGGTCATCGAGTTGAGCACTCGGATCAGCAAATGTGTCACTCACTGCGAGAGTACGACACAACCACAAGCATGGAGCACCCCAAGTTTTAACAAACGAGCACCGTATTTTCTTCCCTTATCGTGGGGCACGATAAATATCGCAATACATATCGCCCAAGAAAAACTTTTTATTAGAAAGACTACAGTAAATACCGCAAAATATCTTTTCTCCCGCAATTCTCATGTCTAGCGTCACTACTAAACTTGCAGGAAACAAAGGGATACAACTCACACAGAAGCACGTTATTAAAACAACACTACAGGCCAGATAGGATGACCCCTTTTTCTTGGACGTGGAGATAAAAAAAATGAAGCTAAGCTCTAATCTTCTTCGTCTGAAATGTCAATACAAACATGTTCATCCCACGAACATTTTTTGTCTTCACGATCAATCCTGGCCCGCTTTGTTTTGCGCCACCCCGCTTCGTCAGGATCTCCCTTGTCATCGGCTGCAGAGCATCCCGGCTCACCGATAATGCTAGACTTACGTAAATCTTCTTACGCAAACATCTTACGGGCTGATGTGGGGATTTGTCGATCTCAGACGATCTCAGACGACTCCTCACGGTAAACGTCTGACGGGTCCACAGTCACAGCGCGCGCCGTCTGGGGCACAACATCAGAGTTCGGACGCACGAGCCGCTGGATGGCAGGTGGCGAAGGCGACGGCCGCGATGGAGAAACCGAAGTAGTCTTCAACGGAGTACAGGCCGGAGTTTCCTCCGTCGGGTCCATCTCGCCGTCAGAGGAAGGCAGAGAAGGCGATAGATGTGGGGTAGATAGGCCAGCATCGGACGACGCGTACGGCGACGATGCAACATGGGTGGAGTTTGCCGATGGAGGTGTAGGCGAGCGGTGCGGAGAAGGAAGCCAGGCAGCGTTCATCGGAGTGTACGCCGACGACCCCCGGAGCGGTGAGTCCGCCGCGCCAGGCGTGTAATCCGGGCTGGAAGGATCCAGCATATCGCCAGTACCAGGCACCAGGCAGTGCCGGTAGCGACAACGGCTCGCGCGCCTGGCCATGGTCACCAGACGAAGGCACACCTGGGGTGTAATCCGGACTTGCCGATCCAACAGCATCGCGAGCCGCAGTCGTTGGAGACAGCGAACGGCGTGCTTGAGATCGCCGAACGTAGTCTGGCGATGCCGACAGATGGCCCTGGCACGCCGACGTGGGGGCTCCCGGCGTATATTCAGGGCTCGCAGATCCCAGCTTCTCGCCTGTAGCAGGCGGCGGCGACGGGGAATGCTGCCCCTTGATAGCGGCCATTCCAGGTGCCATCGGAGAACAAACCACCCCAGCAGACGAGGCTGGTGCGCACGGCGGAGGCGATGAGGGAAACAAGGGGAGGCACGGGACTGGTGCTTCTAGAGGCTCTGGGTGCGCGTCGACGGATGTTGGCCGACGAGGCATGCGAGCCCTGACGGACTTTCCTGCTTTGAAGCCGAGGAGGTAGGCTTGGAGGTAGGTTTTCATGGCGGGTTCTCTCTCAGTGCACCCCTTTCTGACTTTAATGGAAACGATGTTTTTTCATATGTGGAGGCCGATGACAATACGTATATATATAGCAAGAACCGAATAACCATCGGAGAGGGCAAGTTTTTTTTGCGGTTCTAAGTGGGACACGCAAGAAAAGGGGGACGCCCGACTCACGGGTACAGACGTGGACTCCTACATGCTATGGCTGTAGACGCAAACGTAGCCACGATCGTTCCAAGTACAGACGTGGCGATCTACTGCAATCACTGATGGCAGCATGGGCAGCAAGGCCAGAAGGTCTGATGGGAACGAGGCATCTTCCCCAGGCAATAGTCTCTCTCGAATTCTTTTTTGTTTTTATATATCAGTCAGACATACCAACTGGACATCGACGTGTCGAATCATAACGCGTGATACGAACAGCCACGTCAATCGTTGCCAGCTACAACAAGCCCCACGCGCTGCACACACATTATGTCTCCAGGTACGCCAACTGTACGTGCCCTAGAAAAATGACAATTTGCCCTTTTCGTTTTACAAGGTGCCCAAAAAATGCACTTTTTTAATTGTGTTTTTTGATTTTTTTGTTCCACCCAAGTTTTCTTCGTGCCCTTGTTTTTTTTTCTTACACAATGGTATTTTTCCAAGGATTTTTTTTAGGTATTTTTCCTTTTTTTTGTTTCACCCTTTCGCCGGTGGATCGATACCACAACCTATAGTTAGAACGCTTCTTCCCGCGAAGCACCAAACCCACAATGCCAAAATGTCATGCACCCTCCCATAGTACTAACATTTGCACGTAGGTATTCTCCCCCCCTGGGTCGGCGACCCGCTGTCGATGTCGGGGCGCCTTTTTTTTCACGCGCCACACACCCCCCGCAGGCTCTAGGGGCGTGTGAGAGACCCATCCTTTTTTATGCCCCACTTTTTCCAGTGTGACAGGAGCGATCTAGGGGTTTTTATCCCTCTATGTGCGATGGACAGTGGCTCTCACCGGGGCGAGTGACACGTACAACAAGGAGGGGGGCGCATGCAGGTACTGGTGGCGGCGCCTCACGAACTATTTTTTGGGTGGATCGTTACCCACCCTGAGATCGAGTTTTTTTTGCGACGTCAACCGTCGCGCTAGGTACACCGTGCGAAGGATATGCGGTCTACATATGGGCATGGCAGCCAGCCTCGGACGATCCGGCCCGAAAATCCCGGGCTAGGCGGGTAGAGCTTGCACTTCGGGCCGGGTTCGGGACAGAAATACTAGCCCAAACGTCGGCCCGGCCGGAAGCGGCACTAACTTTGTCATGCATTTTTTAGCTTGGTCGGGATGGACCTCTCGCGCCAGGCCGAGGCTATTTTGCTCGCCTGGAAAGGGTTCGGGGTTAAATTACAAGACCGACGGGGTGGACAAGACCAGGGATTGGGATTGATTACTACCCGCAGGCCTTTTCAAGGCCGACTCCAATGCAAGGCCGACTGTCATCGGCGCGAGTCACACGCACAGCAAGGGGGGGCACCGATGTAGTTGCGGCGGCGCCGCAAGATTAAGATTTGCTTATTGTACGTCAACCACCGCGCTAGGTCGCTCTCGTCGACTTTTTTTTGCCATTTTTTCTGGGGTGCCACCTTTTTTTCTTGAGCTCCACCCGAATACATGTGTATATAACAAGGGGCCGACCCAAACCGCGCGGCGGAGACAAGTGTGTTGGAACCACTAATAGTCACATCTAATTTTTTTTGTCTTTTTTCACGTCAATAAAACAAGAACACGATGCAAATAACACATCATAATACGGAAACAAACACATTAGTTTAACAATTCGACATAAGTTCTAACAGAACGCAGCATAGCAGCTTGCCAAACTTAAAGCATTACATCAGTCGACCGAGCAGGTTTTTTCCCAAAATGTGAAACGATGGGCATCAATGTATCAAACATTAAGGGCCACCGTTTCAAAAGCTGATGGCAGGTTGCATAATTCCATCACTTACGGACCAGACTAAGAGGCACGGGCAGTTTGGTGGCGCCGTAGAGGCTGGAGATATCCGGAATTTTCGTCTTATTGTCATCCAGGTCAACCACACTGTAGACTATGTTCCTGGTGCACTGCGCCATGTCAAAATGGTCGAGGGCGATTTCACCAGTATTGCAATCAACAATCTTAGCCGCCAAGACCGAGTATATCCCTGTCGAGTTCCTGTATTTGGTCAAAAAAAGCAAAACCAACACAGAACCCCGTTAGCTTGAGTTATTTTTATTTCGAAGTATGCTTGAACTAGAGACAAGCACATTACCTGGGGCAGCTGCCGCCAACATCAGTGTGAATAACCTCAGTCCAGGGAGCATCTCTGATGGCAGGGATGGCATGCACAGTAAGCTTGTGGAACAATGCCTCGTACGTAGCCCTGTGCTTGTTCTTCACCTCTTGGACAGTCATGCCGTGAGCCAAGGGATCAATCAGTGTGAAGTTACGTTTGCTAAAACCCCAAGCATAGCAAGCCCAACCATTGCCAGCAGGAACAACAGCAACGAACTGCAGCGGTAAATTAGATGTTAGCTTAAATAACAGCAGCATGGGTCATCCTATTTGCATGTTTTTTTTCTACAGATGATTCGAAAATCAGAAAGACATGCTGCACACACACCTCCATGCAAGCACGGACGTTGAACTCTATGGTTGAATTGGCCAAAATGTCCACCAGAGCCACGTCAGACTGAATCCTGGACAAAACACGATGCTGCACAGAGAAAAGAATAAGCCACTTTTTCCCAAACTTCAGTAAATAAGCAGACAGATTTTGTTGCATATCATACCACGAATGTAGGTGGCATGAAACAGCGAGGAGCTTCAGTGTGGCCACAAGCGAACTTAACAGCCTCAATCCTGTTCATCATACGTGATGCAGCATCGCAGAAAGATACGTCGAGATCAGCTTCCCCAGTAAGAATCAGCTTGAGAACTATCCCGGTGACATACACAACGGGGTTCCCTTGCAGCTCCACCCAGCACCTGAACGTTTTTTTAAAATCCAAATTAGAGTGTTAAACAGGGGGGTGAAAATCAAGTGTAGATGCTACACAGGAGCAGGGTAAGACAGCAACCTGTCAAGGAGACGGTTGTTTGTGACACCGTCGACAATCAATGCAGCAAGCTTGTTGGCCTTGCGCGTTAGCAGTACGCCATGGCTGGAAGCTTCAGTCGGCTCATCAGGAGCTTTCCTCTTACCAGAGGACTTAGCACGAGGGTGCGCGGTTAAACATGGAGCAGTCAGCATACCAAGAGCAACCAACTCGTCTACAGCTACACCCCGAGCATCAAGAGCAGCCAAGACAGCAACTTTGAATTCTTTCACACTGCACATTTTATCGATTACTTTTGTTAGTGTCACTTTTTACAGGTGTGCAGGAGGAGAGCAAAGCATTTTTTTTCACTTCCATAGGTTTTTCCAATGTGTTTTATCCCCGTACCTTGTTATTGGCCATTTGATGGCAGCAAAAGCATCTGGAGCAAGACGGAGAGCAGCCAAGTAGTCCTGAGTGGTCGGCTCGCGGTGGTGATGCTGGTTATTCAGAAAAACTGATAGATCAGCTACATCACGGCGAGTCTCGAGCCAGGCATCGTTTGCAGATTGAGAGCATCTCACGGCCTCCTTAATCTCAGCCCTCATGGACTCCAGCCCAAGCAGAAAACTCTGCCAAATCAAAAGGGGAGAAAAGCGTCAGATCGATGCGCAGCATACTACGGAGAGCAGTATGGGTTAGCTTCAAAAGGGTATCCCACATTTGAAGCAGCAGTAGCATCATCGTGTCGCGGATCTGAAGAGCCAGCAATAGCACCTGGTACACCATTCTAGAGGAAGAAGGATGGTGGTCAGATTCAGTTAAACAGGGGTGAAACAACGAGTTACAGTTAACACGAAAACAAAGTAGCATGCAGCCCGTTGGATCGGAGAAACCTGCGGACAAGGGCCGCCGCTCGCAACTTGGCCCGACGCTAGAGACAACGAGATATCAATAGAGCCAGGCATGACGAGGAGTAGAGGCAGACCACGAGAGCTAACGAGGAGTGTTTGCTCCTTTCAGACACGAGAGCACAGCGCCGAATGCCGAATACACCTGAGACTCAAGCATGACGGCGTCGTCCACGCTGCGGGTTGAGACATACATCACCCCGGCGGGGCTCTCAGATATGTCGTAGCGGTTGTGACCAAGAAGAGTCATCAGCGCGGCTGTGGCCATGAACAGCTTGCCACAAATCTTGGGAGCGGTGCCGAAGTGCAGACGCAGCAGGTTATCCGCTGGGATGGAGTCCACTACGCGGAAGAAGGAACGCAGCGCGATGGCAGAATCGACGATGATGTCGTCCTCCTTTGGAGGATGAAGGTTCTTGAACAGAGGCACGCTGATGGAGGAAGTGGCCTGCGATTCCGTCTTGCCCTTTTTCGCACGAGCTGACCTGGTACCGGAGATTATTGCAAGTCATTTTTAGGATAAGTAAAAACCTTGTGAGCTCGGCAAGAAATCAGAAGGAAATCAACCTTGTGAGCACAGCATTGTCGTCGTCAGCGTCGGCACGCGCGCGCACTGAAGAAGGAGCCATACGGGGGCTAGGAAGGATCTAGCAAAGAAACTACAAGAACTAAATTAGAAAGGGGGGGCCAAGAGGAAGTGTGGTGAACGATATCGGTACGCAGGGGGAAGGGGACGATGATTATATAGACGCAGCATACACTGCGACTCCCTACAGCTGCAGTACTACTACAACTAAAGGTGGAGAGTTGGCAATTCTTTCTTCTCCACACACCGTGTAGAAAATGGACTAGCACGGGCCGCACAGCCCACACACAGCCCAATGCGAATCGATGAAGACGGCCCAACACGCAGGTGTCAGAACGAGTACAGGGTCGTACGATGCCAGCAGAATGGTGCTTGCAGGGTGGTACTACTACGTGGCAAGCTAGGGCTGGTAGGGAGAATCTCCAGCGCCTACAGCGACAACCGCCAGCCGTCCATGGACGGAGATCCAACGGCAGCAACAACATGCGCACATGCCACCATGCATGCGCAGCTGCCCCCATGAACACAAATTCGCCTCTCTAGGGTTTATACCCATGCCATAACTCGTATGGTGTCATTTCTACGGATCATGATGATGCTCTATTCAGTGTAAAAGCGGTAGTCACTAAAGCATAATCCACAAAAATATAATGGCGTCATAATATTTTATCTCATCATTAATCCAACAAGGTTTGGATACATCTCTCGGATACTATATCATCATTATGATGCTCCAAGAAATGTGAGTTGTAGAACAATTTCATGACTCTCTTAGATGTTCGCTAAAACACGTAATTCAAATATTTTCACCATGATCCAATCATAGATATTTGACTTTTCTATTACGATGATTTCCACTTCATGCTGAAATTTATTTGAATCCATTCAAATGTTTCAAACTTCTTCCTTATTGAATATATCCACATATATATACTCAATTCATTGTTGAAAGTTTTCATGAAGTAGAAGAATCTCCCGCACACAACTATGCCCAGTGAACCACATACATCATCATGTATTTTTCACTAAGTTAGTTGCCCGTTCAACTCTTGGCCTATGAACGGTATTTTAATCATTCTCTTTAGAAAAGATTTGCAAGCGCCAAATGATTCAAAAATCAAATGACTCCAAAATCCATTTGTATGGAGTTCCTTCATGCGTTCCTTTCTAACATGACCTAAATGGCGGTTCCACAAATACGTGGAATTCAAATCATTTGCCTTATGGCATTTTAGCGTTAGTGTTATGTATGTGTGTTTCACCATTAAGATTTATAATAACTTATCCATCTTACATGGAGTAATGTCATAATTTGAACAACTCATTGTTTTCATTTGACCAGAGCAAAATAACAATTATTAAGTTCTTTATTATAAATTCTAAGGGCTAGATAGAATGCCAACGACGAACATAATAACACTTTATTTTGTTCCAGACGTGTGTATTCCTATCATATTCCTTGTCAGTCACTTAGGCCATTGTATTCTTGTATTGTGTTGTTTTGTATGACACTTCATACCAACCAATATAGTACTAATACCCAAGAATTTCATAGTGTGACCTAACTAGGAATACAACCATAACATGTATATCATTTATATACACCTGAGCTAGACTTTCTAGTCTTTTCTTTCTTTCTCGCCAAAATATCTTTTGCGCTTTCTCTTTTAGCTTTCCTCATTATTCAGAAAAACACTTCAACATCAATAACTTCTAGGTTTGTTGGTCAAATACCAATAACCTTGAGGTTCTTACTTTGAAGTTGATCATCATATGACAAGTGTTCCGGATTTCTCTATTAATAACCTTTTAATATGATGAACAATTTCACTCATAATTTTATCCATCATATCATGACGAATTTTCGAGACCATGTCTGTACATGCTAGGCTCGTAAAGTTTAACCTTAGTATTCGCATGTGCAAATCTGGCTTGTACCCGTTGTAAGCACACGTAGAATCTATAACACCCGATCATCACGTGATGCTTCGAAACGACGAGTCTTAGCAACGGTGCATACTAAGGACAATCACTTCATGGATATGCGAATATCGTTAGTGCCCCAATAGTTGGAGGATTGGGACGCCTTGCGTCTTCAACCTTCGTACATTCCCATAAAACTTATGAGTTTATGTAGTCTCACCAAAATATATTCTATCATCTTGCAATAAGGTCTTAGATATCACATATATCTCATACCTTGATTATTTCTGAAAACTAAATTTTCAGCTCATTATTTTTCAAACAGATTTGAACTTCAAGTTTTACGGAGACAAGATAACTTTAGGTACTAATTGAAACCACAACTCTTTGAATCAACAATGTGAGGTTTACTAAAAGTTTGCAATAGGACTTAATCATTTCTTGATTCTTTAACAATACGGTACCAGTCCGTAAAGTTTCTTATCAGACTTAACAGTATTTCTATCTCAATTACAAGACTAGCGCATGGTAGAAAACGGATGCCAATACTACAAAATTAATTCAAAATACTACTCAGACTATGTTTATGATAATTAGTTCATGTTTTAATATAATTACTAATGAACTCCCACTTAATACAACATCCCTCATAGTTGTTAAGTGCTACATGATCCAAATCCACTACACCAAAACCGATCATCACGTGAGATGATGTAGCTTCAATGGTGAACATCAACATGTTGATCATATCATCCATATGACTCATGTTCAACCTTTCGGTTTCCGTTGTCCTGAGGCCATGTCTGTACATGCTAGGCTCGTCAAGCAAACCCAAGTATTCCGCGTGTGCAACATGGCTTACACCCGTTGTATGTTGAGTTTATCACACCCGATCATCACGAGATGCTTCAAAACATCAAACAATGCAACGGTGCATACGAGGGGAGAACACTTTATTATCTTGATATTAATGTGAGGGATCATCTTATAATGCTACTGTCGCGTTCTAAGCAAAATAAGATGCATAAAGGATTAACATCACATGCAATTCATATGTGATATGATATGGCCCTTTAGTCTTTGCGCCTTCGATCTTCATCTCCAAAGCACGGACATGATCTCCATCATCAACGGGCATGATCTCCATCATCGTCGGCGTAGCGTCAAAGTTCATGGCGCCGTCTTCATGGTTGTTCACCTCATGTAGCAACTATTACAACTACTTTGAAATACTACTCAACATGAAATTTAAAGACAACCATAAGGCTCATGCCGGTTGCCACAATACAATAATGATCATCTCATACATATTCATCATCACATTATGGCCATATCACATCACCAAACCCTGCAAAAACAAGTTAGACGTCTCTAATTTGGTTTGCATATTTTACGTGGTTTAGGGTTTTCGAGTAAGATCTAATCTACCTACGAACATGAACCACAACGGTGATACTAGTGTTGTCAATAGAAGAGTAAATTGAATCTTCACTATAGTAGGAGAGACAGACACCATAAAGCCTCTTATGCAATACAAGTTGCATGTCGAACGAGGAACAAGTCTCATGAACGCGGTCATGTAAAGTTAGTCCGAGCCGCTTCATCCCACTATGCCACAAAGATGCAAAGTACTCAAACTAAAGATAACAAGAGCATCAACGCCCACAAAACCATTGTGTTCTACTCGTGCAACCATCTATGCATAGACATGGCTCTGATACCACTGTAGGGATTCGTTGCATAGAAAACAAAAATTTTCCTACCGCGAGAACGCAATCCAAGCCAAGATGCAATCTAGAAGACGGGAGCAACGAGGGGATGATCAAGACTAACCCTTGAAGATTTCCAAAGCCTATAAGAGTAGGCTCTTATTGCTGCGGTAGACGATCACTTGCCGCTTGCAAAAGCGCGTAGAAGATCTTGATCACGATCCCTCCGGCGCCACGAACGGGCAACACCTCCGTACTCGGTCACACGTTCGGTGTTGATGAAGACAACGTCCTTCTCCCCGTTCCAGCGGGCAGCGGAAGTAGTAGCTCCTCCTTGAATCCGGCAGCACGACGGCGTGGTGGCGGTGGCGGTGGAGATCTCCGGCGGAGCTTCGCTAAGCGTGCGGGAGAAGAGGAGGAGAGAGGGGGCGGCTAGGGTTTGGGAGAGGGGGTGGCCGGCCACCTATGGGTGCGGCCAAGCTATGGGCTTGTGGTGGTCAGCCCCCTCTCCTATGCCCCTCATTATATATGTGGAAGCCCCAAGTGTTGGACTACAAGTCTTCGAATAAGACCCGAACCAAAAACCTTCCATGTGTAGGGAAACCTACCCAATGTGGGAATCCCACTTGGGGTGGGATTCCCCCCTTCCATGAGGGGGGTTGGCCGGCCACCCTTGGGGAGTCCACCTTGGACTCCTCCCCTTTAGGGTTGGCTGGCCATGCAAGGTGGAGTCCCTCCGGGACTCTACTTTCCATGGTGATTTCTTCCGGACTTTTCTAGAACCTTCTAGAACCTGCCATAAATGCACCGGATCATTTCCAAACTTGGAATATGACTTCCTATATATGAATCTTATTCTCCGGACCATTCCAGAACTCCTCGTGATGTCCGGGATCTCATCCGGGACTCCGAACAAATATTCGAACTCCATTCCATATTCAAGTTCTACCATTTCAACATCAAACCTTAAGTGTGTCACCCTACGGTTCGCGAACTATGCGGACATGGTTGAGTACTCACTCCGACCAATAACCAATAGCGGGATCTGGAGATCCATAATGGCTCCCACATATTCAACGATGACTTCAGTGATCGAATGAACCATTCACATACGATACCAATTCCCTTTGTCACGCGATATTTTACTTGTCCGAGGTTTGATCATCGGTATCACTCTATACCTTGTTCAACCTCGTCTCCTGACAAGTACTCTTTACTCGTACCGTGGTATGTGGTCTCTTATGAACTTATTCATATGCTTGCAAGACATTAGATGACATTCCACCGAGAGGGCCCAGAGTATATCTATCCGTCATCGGGATGGACAAATCCCACTGTTGATCCATATGCCTCAACTCATACTTTCCGGATACTTAATCCCACCTTTATAACCACCCATTTATGCAGTGGCGTTTGGTGTAATCAAAGTACCTTTCCGGTATAAGTGATTTACATGATCTCATGGTCATAAGGACTAGGTAACTATGTATCGAAAGCTTATAGCAAATAACTCAATGGCGTGATCTTATGCTATGCTTAATTGGGTGTGTCCATTACATCATTCATATAATGATATAACCTTGTTATTAATAACATCCAATGTTCATGATTATAAAACTAATCATCCATTAATGAACAAGCTAGTTAAGAGGCATACTAGGGACTCTTTGTTGTCTACATATCACACAAGTACTAATGTTTCGGTTAATACAATTATAGCATGATATATAAACATTTATCATAAACATAAAGATATATAATAACCACTTTTATTATTGCCTCTTGGGCATATCTCCTTCACCGCCTACCAAGAATCTGAAGAGGAGGACTCCGAGTAGAGTTCCTGTTTAAACAATGGAACAATGTTGCATCATTTTGGCCCCGGAGTGGGTTTGTAATATAACTTAAATTCTTAAGTAGCTAGGAACGAAACAACTATGCATGGGGCGGAAACACTTATCCTGCTATCCTTTAATATTATGTGCATGTTTCGTTTTGTGTCAGAAAGCAAGTGCCGATTTCTTGCTTTCCGGCTTGCCCGCTTGACCTTCCGCGAGCCGGAAGACCTTAGCCGGAAACACTCGCCAGCGGCGACGAAGCCCAATGGCAATCCGTCAATAACCGCGGAAACAAGCCCCCAAGCATAGGTGCCGGAAATCGCTACTAGGAATCCACGAGTTCGCAACAGAAAACAATTCGATCAGAAAACTTAAGCTTACGTTCTAAAGGACGATTTTTTGAAAATCACAACTTTTATACACGCCTAGGCGGAAATATCCAGCTCTGCGGTTTTAGTCGGAAAACATACACGATCTATAAATGAACAAGTAAAGGAGGTAAAAGACTCAGAGAGTGAACCACAAGCTTTATTTCATTGATCATGTATAACTATTACAGAGTTTGCAACTCGGAAAAATTATGCTAAGTGTACAAAGGACGTAGCTGTGCAATGTTCCAAGGACGATCTGTCTCGTCGTAGTTGTCACCCGGATCCTCACGCTTGCGTTTCCGGTGCCAATTAGCAGGTCTATCCTTCAGTTCCCGGAAATCAACAAGGTAGTATGACCCGTTATGAAGCACTTTGCTAACGACGAAGGGTCCTTCCCACGGAGATTGCAGCTTATGGTCTTTCACCTGCCGAAGGCGGAGGACCATGTCTCCTGCCATGAAAGAGCGATTCCGAACTCGACGACTGTGATGCGTCGGAGCTTCTGCTGGTAGATGGTGGAGTGCTGGTCAGCTAAATTCTGAGCCTCTTCGATCAGGTCCACAGATAGCTGTCTGGCCTCGTCAGCTGTTTCTTCATTATAGGCGGAAACTCGCAGTGAATCGTGGATGATGTCGGAGGGAAGCACGGCTTCGGATCCATATACCAGGAAGAAAGGGGTAAATCCTGTTGACCTGTTAGGGGTGGTTCGTAAACTCCACAAAACAGCTTCCAACTCGTCTGCCCAAGCTCCAGCTGCTCGTCGCAGCGGTTCTTCAAGGCGTGGCTTAATTCCTGATAATATGAGACCGTTAGCCCTTTCAACTTGGCCATTGGATTGTGGATGAGCCACAGATGCAAGGTCTAGTCGAATCCCTACTGTCTCACAATAATCCTTCAATTCTCCCTGTGCGAAGTTTGTGCCATTATCTGTGATTATGTTGTGCGGGATGCCGAATCTCATCACGAGGCTGCAGACAAATTTTAGTGTCGTAGCACCGTCGGCTTTTCTCACTGGCTTTGCCTCGATCCACTTACTGAACTTGTCAACAGCGACCAAGAGGTATTCAAAACCGCCAGGAGATGATCTTTTTAATTTACCAACCATATCGAGCCCCCAAACCGCAAACGGCCAGGTGATAGGTATGGTCTTCAGCTCTTGGGCTTGAGCGTTTGGTTGAGTAGCGTAGTACTGACAACCTCGGCAGGTCTTGACTATTTTGTCAGCATCTTCTTTAGCTGTGAGCCAGTAAAAACCTAGCCAAAAAGCTTTTGCAACGAGTGATCTGGGAGCGGCATGATGCCCGCAATCCCCTGCATGGATCTCTCTGAGGATTTCAATGCCAAAATCGACTCTTCGGCCGGAGTTCCGCTCTCTCCGACAGGTTCGACCTGATCCGGAGCAGCGTCGTTTTCCGGTACCTCGACCTGCTCGGGACCAGCTCCGTCTTCTTGAGGGGCGGTTCCGGCGGTATGGGCCAAGAAGTGTACGAAGTGGCACCTCTGCTTTTCTAACACCTGGGAGACCCAGGCGGATCTGCATTGGTCTTCCACCGTTATTTCCTGCTCAGGGGCGGATTGGGTGGGCTTTGAAATTTCCAGATCCAAGGCGGAATCTTCCTTGGGAAGCTCCTGCATCTCAGATCGGATCTTCGCGACTGCGTCCAGCTCAGTGGCGGTCGCGTCTGCGTTACTTACCAGTGGGTTTCCGTCGGAATCGACGGTTTCCCCGATGAAGATGTGTATGCCGCCAACTGGGATGATGGAGAGATTGACGGGGTTTGTCTTAGCCGGAATCCAGCACTCATCCGGAGGGACGAACGGCAGATTTCCGGCGTAAAGGACGCGCCCCACAGCGATGGTGTCGTCGTAGCTTCCCATGGCGGAACCCTCCCGGTTCCGGCCTCCAGACGCCGCAGGCCCCACGGTGGGCGCCAACTGTCGTTGCCTAATCGACGGTACCTCGGAGGAGGGATCCTCACGAGGGGGAGAAGAAGTAGGGGCCATAGGGCGGAGTGCACACGGGACGGTGGTACGCGATTTACCCAGCTTCGGAACACCTGCACGATGACAGGGCCTACTGCTGCTTGTCTAGAATTATCTGGGCGCTTTCGCGATGTTACAATGAGTTGAGGTTATGCCTCTAGGGCTCCCGGGATCCGGCTTATAAAGACGCACGGATCTAGGGTTTACACGGAGAGTCCTAGCCGGATATAGGTTGCCTAACTACGGTACAATATCTTGCCGTGCACGTTAAGGATCTGCCTTCCCATCTATGTCGTACCAGATCCGGGTTCCTTACTGGGCCTTCATGGATCCGGGTTCCTCCTCAAGGTCGGTCGGATCCGGCTCCCCCTGCCTGGGCCGGACTTCATCCGTCAGGATCAACAGCAACTGGGCCGCCCGATGGGCCACATGCCACATCACCATCTGTGGGCCACCCGGGCTTGCCGGATCTAGGCACTGTCGATGGTACACCCATGAAGTATACCCACAACACACCTTAGAGACATACATGAACTGTTGCTCCTTACCCACATAAGCTTTCTCCTTAAACTTAAGAGAAGAAAAAGTTGAACCCAAGGTTCCCATAGCTTCTTCAAGCTCACTAATCCTATGGGTTTGATTATCATGAGTAGCACAAGCTTCTAAGACGGCAATTCTCTCATTAATTCCACCTAGATATTTATCAAGTTTATCAGTGCTATTAAGTAATATTCCCAATTTAGTCTCAATACTTGGAAGATTTTGCTCTATGGTCTCCAAATTTTTCATGACATCTTCAAGAGAGATTTCAGTTTTAACTTCATTAACAGGTGGTATTCCAAATAGACTCTCAATAATGCAACTAGCTTCTAAAGCAGGAGTGCCTAGGAAATTACCTCCCGCGAGACAATCAAGAACATACCTATTCTAGCTAGAGATACCAACATAAAAATTCCTGAGTAGGATAATAGTGGAGTGTTTCTTAGTGCACCTATTATGAGCATCACTAATTCTATACCAAGCATCTTTTAAACATTCTCCCCCTTGTTGCTTAAACGAACGAACTTCAACTTCAGGATTACTCATTTTAGCAATAGTAAATAAAGCAAACTAGATAAAATAAATGCAAGTAACTAATTTTTTTGTGTTTTTAATATGGAGAACGCAAACAAGATAGTAAATAAAGTAAAGAAAGTAACTAATTTTTTTGTATTTTGATATAATGAACAAACAAAGCAGTAAATAAAATAAAGTAAAGCAAGACAAAAACAAAGTAAAGAGATTGGAAGTGGGAGACTCCCCTTGAAGCGTGTCTTGATCTCCCCGGCAACGGCGCCAGAAAAAACGTTGCTAGCGCAAAGTTGACGTGGGAGTTAGAGATCTCTGTGGTGCAACTTTTCTTCAGGTCCCCGGCAACGGCGCCAGAAAAAACGTTGCTTGTGACAGTACAGCACATGTCCGTTGGGAACCCAAGAGGAAGGTGTGATGCGTACAGCGGCGAGTTTTCCCTCAGTAAGAAACCAAGGTTATCGAATCCAGTAGGATTCAAGAAGCACGTTGAAGGTTGTTGGTGGCGGAGTGTAGTGCGGCACAACACCAGGGATTCTGGCGCCAACGTGGAACCTGCACAACACAATCCAAATACTTTGCCCCAACTTAACAGTGAGGTTGTCAATCTCACCGGCTTGCTGTAACAAAGGATTAGATGTATAGTGTGGAAGATGATGTTTGCAAAGAACAGTAAGAACAAGTATTGCAGTAGATTGTATTCGATGTAAAAGAATGGACCGGGGTCCACAGTTCACTAGTGGTGTCTCTCCGATAAGAAATAGCATGTTGGGTGAACAAATTACAGTTGGGCAATTGACAAATAAAGAGGGCATAACAATGCACATACATATCATGATGAGTAGTGTGAAATTCAATTGGGCATTACGACAAAGTACATAGACCGCTATCCAGCATGCATCTATGCCTAAAAAGTCCACCTTCAGGTTAGCATCCGCACCCCTTCTAGTATTAAGTTGCAAACAACAGACAATTGCATTAAGTATGGTGCGTAATGTAATCAACACAAATATCCTTAGACATAGCATTGATGTTTTATCCCTAGTGGCAACAGCACATCCACAACCTTAGAACCTTCTGTCACTGTCCCAGATTTAATGGAGGCATGAACCCACTATCGAGCATAAATACTCCCTCTTGGAGTTACAAGTATCAACTTGGCCAGAGCCTCTACTAGCAATGGAGAGCATGCAAGATCATAAACAACACATATATGATAGATTGATAATCAACATAACATAGTATTCCATATTCATCGGATCCCAACAAACGCAACATGTAGCATTACAGATAGATGATCTTGATCATGTTAGGCAGCTCACAAGATCCAACAATGATAGCACAATGAGGAGAAGACGACCATCTAGCTACTGCTATGGACACATAGTCTAGGGGTGAACTACTCACACATCAATCCGGAGGCGATCATGGTGATGAAGAGTCCTCCGGGAGATGATTCCCCTCTCCGGCAGGGTGCTGGAGGCGATCTCCTGAATCCCCCGAGATGGGATTGGCGGCGGCGGCGTCTCTAGAAGGTTTTCCGTATCGTGGCTCTCGGTACTGGGGTATTCGCGACGAAGCCTTTAAGTAGGCGAAAGGGCAGTGTCGGGGGGCTGACGTGGGCCCCACACGCTAGGGCGGCGCAGGCCCTAGCCTGGCCGCGCGGCCCTAGTGTGGTGGCGCGTCGTCGCCCCACTTCGTATCCCTTTCAGTCTTCTGGAAGCTTCGTGGAAAAATAAGACCCTGGGTGTTGATTTCGTCCAATTCCGAGAATATTTCCTTTGTAGGATTTCTGAAACCAAAAACAGCAGAAAACAGCAACTGGCTCTTCGGCATCTTGTCAATAGGTTAGTGCCGGAAAATGCATAAATATGACATAAAGTGTGTATAAAACATGTGAGTATCATCAATAAAGTAGCATGGAACATAAGAAATTATAGATACGTTTGAGACGTATCAACGGTGCAACTTAGTACGCGGCAAAAGATCGTGCTCCGAAAAAGCCTCTACGAGTGCTAAAGGATGCAAAATAAACAAGGGCGCCAACCTTTCCCTCCGCTATAGATGCCTCTACGAGCGCCGTAAATAGCGAGAGTTTGGAAATACATATGACACAACCCACGTTCGATATTTCACTTATGGAAATATCATAGAACAACGGGCTCATCGACAGAGTCAATGCTCCCGATATATTCGGGAGCTGCTCTCCGAACATACATCGGTTGAAAGCAAAGTTGCACATACGACGGGTTTAGTAAGACCTGCAACACGAGCTGATCACTCAAACAATTTGCTGACCAACGAATACACATACGTTTCAACGGGCAATTAAGATTTGCTCCTTCAAAATTTGCCAACGGCATTAACACGGTAAAAGTACATATACATGTGTCTACCGAACAAAAAAGTTTCAACTACGCAATCCAAACGCTTGGATGAAGTAGCCAAATTGCCTATTTACAACAAGAACTTAACCCTGAATTACTCTTGCGGAGTTTCTCTTTCTTCAGGTACCTTCGAATCCTTTTCAAGCTTGTCGACAATTATATTGGCGGGCAACAATACCTTCGGGTATAGCGTCTCCAAATCACCAACCGCGTTGGCGATAGCCAGCAGATTTGCAGAAGGATAACGTGCAAGGACGAGGGCAAGTGTAAACCTGGCCCCTGCAAAAACCTGAGCTCGTACCAAGTCTCGAATTTTCTTGGTATTCCCAAATTCAGACATCAGAGTCAACGGCGTAGGAGGGACCGCGTTCAGAGGGAACATCGTCCTCCAAATTACCCTTAGGGCATTGTAGCACTTGTCGAAGAAATGGTGGACCTGCTGGACCCGATCTTGGAATTGTGCGACAGCCGAAGCTTTCGAATGCTCCCTCCAGAAAATATCCTCGGTTGATGACAGCTGGGTCAATGCATTCACGCGCTCGTGAATCCGCTTGTTCTCTTCAGCACGGTTCAGAGCTATGACTAGCAAAAGAATCAACGGAAGATCAGGCAGCACGCTTTTTTGACAAAAGAGGAATGAGCACAAGGATCAGGGAACTTACAGTTTAAACTTTCAGTGGCCTTATGCAGTTCAGTAAGAGTATAGCTCTCTACGTCGGCTGCAATCTCGCCCTTCTTCTTGATAATGGCAGCCAAGGCATAGGTATTGCGCAGATCCTTTTCCATCTGCGTGATCCGATCCTTCATACGCTGGATTCGTTCACCTTCAGGAAGAGCACCCGAAGAATCATCGACAAACGCGGGCACTGGGAAAACCTGCAAAGAACAGCGTCAAAGGCATGACGGATCGCTTCGCATCAACATCAGAAGTTACTCCCATCGGGAGAGTGCAAGTGAAAATGTCATAACAATGGTGTACTAGCAACATTGCTGGAATGAAGTTTTATTACAAACACAAGCTTTGCGACAGAACATCATTTCACATCAAATCAAAGAGAAGTTTTGTTACAAAAATCAAGGGGCTTGAGTCTGGGTCGATAAACTTGGACCAGCCGATGTTTTCTTCGATGAAACCAGTTCAAGAAGCTGGCGTGCACACTTAAGAGCTGACGTTTTGAAGATGCTTAAATAAATTAACTGCCCATCTTGATCTTTCGGCAGCTCCCTAGACATCTCTTCAATATCAGCCTTGAAGCCATGACCCATCATAAGTTGGAAGGCTAGGAGGGCACCATAGGTACGCGAAGTACGTTTGAATACCTCGATAACCTCCTTGGTGTCGACTGCGAAGGTGTCGATCAGCTGCCCCAGAGTTTTGTCTTGACTAATCTTGGGAAAGATCATCGAGTGCATCCGCGACATTGCACCTTTTCCCTTGTCAAGGAGCTCCCGTGTAAGCTGGTGTGCGGCAAGAGTCATCGACACACTGTTCGCCGGAGAGTTGTTCGGGACTTTATCCAAGGCATCGGCGGGGATGTCAGCGGCCTCTGCGAGGAAATGAAATGGGAAAGGTTACTATCAAAAGATCGAATCTGCAAAGTGATAGTCGACAGGGAAGCATAAAAGGAATTACCAAGCAAAGCCAAGGAAGATTGGCGCAGAAGTTCATCTTTTTCAGTCGCCCGAGCCTCGGCGACCAGCCTAGACGCTTCCTCTTCTTTCAGCTTCTCTTTTAGCTTGCCAAGTTCCTCCTTCAGGGAGTCGACTTCTTGGCGAGCTGCGGCGGCTATTTTGACTGCGCCGTCCAACTTTGAGGAAGAAGATTTAACTTCCTTCTGCAGCCGAACCTTGTCTGCCTCCAGGGAAGTAAATTGGGAGGCGAAGGCCTCCAAAGAAGATATAACGCCCCGTAGGTCCTTAAGGAAAGGGGAAAAGCAGATGTTTGATAAAGTATCATTAAACAAGGCACATCCAGGGAAATTCGCGTTGTAATCGAAAAAGACTTACAGGTTTTCCTGAAGGAGGGGTCGTGGCGGCAGCAGTTGAAGGAATATCCTCCCCCCTAGAAAGGGAGGAAACAGTCGATACCTGGGCCACGGGGGCTGCCATAGGAGCCGAAGCTTCAGAAGCCGCGGCGTTGATACGTCCATTTTGCATCACTATTTTATATCATAATTTACTGTTATTAATTGATATATTTCATATTTAGAGATGATACTTATGTTATTTCATATATTTTACATGTTTCATGATTATTGGAGAATCGCGCACCGGAGTCAGGATTCTGCTGGAAAAAGCACCGTCAGAATGCAATATTTCGGAAGATCAACAATTGATGGAAATTACACTGAACATCTTATTTTTCTAGAAGACGGAGCTAGCCAGAAGGAGGAGCCGAGGAGGGCCGCCAGGGCCCCCCCATAGGCTGGCGCGGGCCCAGGCCTGGCCGCGCCGCCTTGTGGGGAGGGGGCCCACAGCCCCCTCTGGCCGCCTCTCCTTCGCGTACTTCTTCGTCCCGAAAACCTAAGCTCCAGAGAATAGTCGCGAAGAGTCACAGCCGCCTCTGCGGGGCGGAAAACACCAGAGAGAAAAGAGCTCTCCGGCAGGCTGAAATCTGCCGGGAAAATTCCCTCCCGGAGGGGGAAATCGACGCCATTGTCACCGTCATCGAGCTGGACATCATTGGGATCATCATCACCATCATTTCCATCATCATCACCGCCATCTCCACCGCTGCACCTCGTCACCGCTGTAACATCTAGGGTTGAATCTTGATTGTTTGATAGGGGAAACTCTCCCGGTATTGAAAACTACTTGTTATTGATGCTATTGAGTGAAACCATTGAACCAAGGTTTATGTTTAGATTGTTATTCATCATCATATCACCTCTGATTATGTTCCATATGATGTCTCGTGAGTAGTTCGTTTAGTTCTTGAGGACATGGGTGAAGTCTAAATGTTAGTAGTGAATTATGTTGGGTAATATTCAATGGTTTGATATTTAAGTTGTGGTGTTATTCTTCTAGTGGTGTCATGTGAACGTCGACTACATGACACTTCACCTTTATGGGCCTAGGGGAATACATCTTGTATTCGTTTGCCAATTGCGGGGTTGCCGGAGTGACAGAACCTGAACCCCCGTTGGTATATCGATGCAGGAGGGATAGCAGGATCTCAGAGTTTAAGGATGTGGTTAGATTTATCTTAATTACTTTCTTGTAGTTGCGGATGCTTACAAGGGGTATAATCACAAGTATGTATTAGTCCTAAGAAGGGCGGTGCATTAGCATAGGTTCACCCACACAACACTTATCAAAACAATGAAGATTAATCAGCTATATGAAGCGAAAGCACTAGACTAAATTCTCGTGTGTCCTCAAGAACGTTTGGTCATTATAAGTAAACAAACCGGCTTGTCCTTTGTGCTAAAAAGGATTGGGCCACTCGCTGCAATTATTTCTCTCGCATTTTACTTACTCGTACTTTATTTATCTGCTATATCAAAACCCCCTGAATACTTGTCTGTGAGCATTTACAGTGAATCCTTCATCGAAACTGTTTGTCAACACCTTCTGCTCCTCGTTGGGTTTGACACTCTTATTTATCGAAAGTACTACGATACACCCCCTATACTTGTGGGTCATCAGACGTCCAGTGGAGCAGCGCCAGATTTGGCTTTCTTAGACGGAGGCTCGATGAAACCTTCGTCACTACGAAAGGAAACGGTTGACAAGAATTATGAAAGAAATGCGAGTGATAAAAGCAAAATATGAATACTAGGAAAAAGGCACTTACAGGTCAAAGAGATCATCCTCGTCAGCAAAGCCGCCAGTTGATCTCTTTGCGGGTGAAGCTCTGGCCTCCTCCACAGCTGCATTAATAAAGACATCATGATCAGCGTCGTCATCACGCACTGATCCCGCTGTGTCGCAAGTATCATTGGCTGGAGGAGGAAGATCGGTGTAGATAGCCTCAGAATCTATCGGGTCATCATGTTCGTTCTTTGAGCCCGTATACTCGGCAGTATGAAAATCAACAGGGGCTGAGGAACCTCTTCCCTCGGAAGTGTCATTTGGCAAATCATGCAAGTTTTCAGAAATTATGGGGATCTGTCGAAGAAAAAGGACGAATAAGAACAATAGTAGTAGTGTCGACAAAGTGGAACAGGGTAATAAGAGTACGAGAAGGAAAATGTACCTCTGACGATGGATGATCGACATCAAGAGGAGAATAAGAAGATATCAACGGGATCGAGTCTTCTTGACTAAAGAGAGTGAGGCGACGAACTTCATCAAGCAGCTCCTTTTCCGATAGTTCAGCGGTGTTTATCCTGGTTTCATCCTTTGAAACCGAATACAACCACATCGGACAAACCCTGGCCATGACTGGCTGGACTCGACGTTTCAAGAACACCGCAGCCACCTCTGTGCCGATCATAGTTTGGCCATCGGCTTCTTTGATCCGAAGGAATTTGGCAAATAACTCGTCGGCTGCTGTCCTTTCGTCGGGAGAGAGGATGTTCTTCCAAGAATGCTTAGGCTTGGCTTCAAGGACGTCGGCAAAGCAAGGAAGCTGGGACTCGGTTGTTGAGGAATCCTTAACATAAAACCATTTCAGTCTCCATCCTTGCACGGATTCCCTCATTGGGAAACTGAAATAGTTGACCTCTGAACGGACAACAAACCCCACTCCCCCAATGACAAAGGGTCCATTGCTACTGTTGTATCTCTTTACGAAGAAAATTTTCTTCCACAACCCAAAGTGAGGCTCGATGCCAAAGAACGCCTCGCAGAGGGTGATGAACACAGCAACGTGGAGGATTGAGTTAGGGGTGAGTTGCCACAGTTGGATTTCGTAAGTCCGCAGAAGACGATGAAGGAATTTGTGGGCAGGAAGCGAGAGACCTCGATACAAGAACGATAGGAACATCACGGTAAAACCAGCAGGGGGATTGAGCCGAGAGATCGCACATGGAAGGATCACATTCCCCTCATCGGAGGAGATTAGCCCGAGGCTTCGGGCCCTCTTCTCATCACGCTTCGTGATGGAGGACGCTAGCCAATCTACGGGTTTGGCTACCGAGCTTGGCAGCGCTGGCGGCGCCGGAGCTGGGGGAGGAGCATCTGGAGCACTCCTCTTCGGAAGATTCGAGGAGGCCTTGGCGGCGGCGCCACCGCTCGTGGAGCTGGCGGCGGCAGTGAGGTTCTTCTTCTTCACCATTGCAAGATCTGGAGAAGATCTAAAAATGGTGGTGGCGGCGCAGCGGTTGTGAAAGAGAGAGGTAGAAGAAGGACATGGAGATGCTACGGTGAATATGGGAGAATACTAAGGATTTTGTCCTGTGAAGATTTTAAGTAAGGGAGAACTTGAGGATTGCGTGGGCACGTGTCGTTGCTGCTAGTTCATTAAGGGGACCTTTTTCTCATTAGTGGTCACGGAAATCGAGGAGGCGCCTTGGTAACCGTACGAGAAAGGCGGATATTACTTAAAAAGGGCTAGGCAGAGGAAGGATGGGCCCAGCGGGTCGCGTCTTGTCAGTCAAAATTAAAGTGTCAATAACGTCACCAGTGACATCGTGAGGAACGCTCGAAGCATTCGAAGGAGTGTAAAAGGTATCGGATGGTGAACTTGAGTCTATGTACGGATTGCGAGCATCCGCACCTAGACTCGGGGGCTACTCCCATCGGGAGCGCTGGACGCGCACCCGATGAAATGAGGACTCGAAGATATTCCTGTGAAGAAACGTCTGAAGAAAAGGATGGGTTGCAAGCACCCGTGCCCAGACTCGGGGGTTACTCCCATCGGGAGCGCTGGACGCGCACTCGACAGAACTTTTTTGCACTCCAGGATCATGCCCGGGGACTTGATTCTGTGTAGGGTGACGTTGTTTTGCCATCGGCAGTTAACCAGCAAAAGTTGGGCACGTTACTCATTATCCCTTACGCGCGGAAAATATATCGGATGACCTATGAAGACCTGCAGAAAAACTTCGGCAGAGTAAAACGTTCGAGTAGTACAACTTGAGTCTACGCACGGATTGCAAGCATCCGTACCTAGACTCGGGGGCTACTCCCATCGGGAGCGCTGGACGCGCACCCGACAGAAGAAGATGATGCTGAATCAAGATGAATAAGAACAATCAAGGAGAAGAACATTAAGTGGAGGCATGCTTTAGTCTCTACCCGAACTATTTTCGGCTAGACACTCGGGGGCTACTGACGTGGGCATTACCCTTCGGTAACCGACATTGCCCTATCCTGTACAACCTAACTGGAGGCCCATGAAGGTACTCAATGGCAAGGCGGGCAACTTGGATGGCGCAGCAAGAAGATTCCTTGGCGGATAAGATAAGAAAGGAGCCGAACAAGGAAAGTCTAGATCTAGAACTACTGTAAACCTAGTCGTACTCGGTTAGACCTCTTGAGACCTGGCCTCCTATTTAAATGCCAGGAGAGGGGTTGCCGAGGGACACGATCAATCATAGCAATCTTAGCCACCAAAAGTCTAGAGCTAGGTCGCCGCAGCACTTAGCCTCTCGACGAGATCTCAGCCGAACCCTTCGGCACCCCATTGTAACCCAATATTTTCATAATCAAGATCAGACAGGCAGGACGTAAGGGTTTTACCTCATCGAGGGCCCCGAACCTAGGTAAATCGCTCTCCCCGCTTGTCTGTGAACCGATGTCTCGTGTCAGCCTACAGGATTCCATCAACCCTAAGCCCCAATTGGAGGGCATTGCCGAGGAGTACCCTCGACAACAGCGGTAGTACCGGTTGTGGGGAACGGGAGGATGACGGATGGATTCGTGGACCCCTATAAAAGGGGGTCTTCTTCCCCAGCTCGAATCAAGTCTTTTCTTCTCTCTCTCCTCCATTGTTTTTTAGCTAAAATCCTGAGGATCTCCCTCCCCATCCATCTAATCAAGCCCAAACTTGGAGGAGTGGTGGAGGAGATCCCGATCTATGGTTCCACCAAGAAAGATTTCGCCAATCCCACCTAATCCTTTGTGGATCTTGTAGCTAGGGTTCCTATTGTGGGATCTGTTGGAGATGAGCTCCTATGGAGGCTACCTTGGAGTTGTGCTAGCCCCATAGGGTGTTGGGAGCCTCCGGTGTTGTGGAGCTCGCCCAACCTTATGAATGAATCGCCGCCTCAACCGGCCTTGATAGTGGAGAAGTGAAAGCTCCTTTGTGGGGTTTTCACGAGGAACAAGGTGAAGCCATTATGGTTTTTGGACCTTTGTGGTCCACACCTCCTCAACGCAGACGTACTCCATCTTGTGGGAGGAACTGCGGGAAAAATATCACGTCTCGCCTCCGCTACCGCCCGGTTGTTTCGCTTCCTCCTTACTTGCTCATAGATTGCTTTACTTGTTGTCTTGCATAACATCATATTAGGATCACCGTAGTTGCTAAAGTCACCACCTTTACTTCCGCATTGCCTAAAACTGAAAAAACACTAAAATTGGATTAGCGACCATTCACCCCTCCCCCACTTTAGTCGCGCCACGATACATTCACTCGGACACTAAATATGTGTTCCCTGTGCCAACGACAATTGTTCCTCTTACACCAAATTTTTGTTCCATGTATAGACGGTAGTTGTTTCTCGGAAACTAATTAGGTGTTCCATGTGTAGACAATAGTTGTTCCTCAGACACTAACTAGTTGTTCTCTGTGTAGACGATAGTTATTCCTTAGACACTAAAGAGTTGTTCCCTGGTGTATATTTATTTGCTTCTTCGGTCGAATAGCTTTTTTTCCCTATTTACAACATTAGTTTTGCTATTTTTTGCTTTTCACTTTATAATTAGTTATTCCATAGAGAATAATTAGTTGTTCCTTCATTCAGAAATTTTTGTTCCTCTTACTCTACAGTATTAGTTGTACTAATTTATTTTGTTCCCAGGCGTATAACTAGTCATTCCCGAATGAATAATTATTTGTTCCTTTATATAGTAAGACTTTTTTCCTTTCAACTTCGCATAATTAGTTCCACTATTTTTTGTTCCCCATATACAATTAGTTATTCCTCTGTGTAAATTAAGAAAGTTATTATGATATTTCTATCTAGAAAATAGGGATTTTTTTAGGTTTCATTTTCAAGTATATGTCCACATACATACATGTTGGTGTATACTTTTCACATCATTAATTCTACCACTATTGTGCACAGCTGTGAGCTAGCTAGGTGAAGGGAAAATAGACGGGAAAGTTCGAATGGAGGCCGAGCTACATGTAGCCTTTTACTTTCAAACACTTAGAATTCATGTTTCAAAGATTTCAAAAAATCTAAACTAAAATTCTACGGAGAGCTAATGATGTATACTATAATGGTGTAAAATCTCAATACAAACTACTTTGTATTCTAGGCTACACAAAAAAAAACAAATTATGACAAATTTTATAGTGAATAGTGCACATTTCAAGACTATAAAATTTGTAAGATTTTTTTCAATTTCGTGTAGCCTACATTATAAATTAGTTTGCATTGAGATTTTACACCATTGTAGCATGCATCATTGGCTATCTAGAATTTTATTTCGTAATTTTTTGAAACATCAAAATACGTATTTTGAATGTTTAAAAATAAAGAGCTACGTGCAGCTCGGCTTCCAAAACGCCATACTCGAAAATAGACCACTATGCATAACTGTACCTCTTTTCCATCCACACGTCTGACGATGGCATGCACCAGCGCAGCATGCGCAAGCATGCATCGGCCCCGCGTGTCGATGATTTTCATGTCCACGTGAGCTAGCTGACGTGTGTAGGAAAAAAGGGGAAGATGGATCGATCGCCGTATGGACTACGGAAGGTAGCTTTTTCAGTCCATCTATTGCGATGTTTAGAAAGAAATCATACGTATGTACATAACTGGGAACGCCAAGAAGCTAACAGCCCTGACTCTGTGCACAGGAATAGTCCCACATCGAAACCTGACAAGTTTTACTACCAGTTTAAATACCGCGCTGCAGCTAAATGTAGGCACGTGGTACAAGGAACCCGATCGACCGACGTAAAGAACGCTTAACGTGAATCAAATTTTCGCTGGAAACGGCACCTACGAACTTGGGCCACAAATAGGAAGCCATATAAGCAATCCTTGCGCGAAACAGAAGTAGTGTAGTGGCACGAGCGTCAGGGAGAAGCATATATCAAAACAAAATAGGATAATTTCTTACCTGATATGTTGTGAATGTACTGTTTTTCCTTCTACATGCAACCAAATCCAGAAGTTCTTACTTGATATGTTGTGAATGTATCTTTTTTTCCTTCTACGTGCAACCAAATCCAGAAGGTATGGCCTGTTCCTATAAATAGGCTACCCATCTGACTCTTGGCCAAAGTTTGATGGCACAATGCACTTTTTCTGTTGGATAGTTAGGCACAATTTTCATGATTAATTCCAGAATATAAAATATGATGACAACAACTACTAACATGTGAAACTCGAACATACTAGATGCATTAATCAACATGAGTAGTAGTAGCGCAAACGGTAAAGCATCCATCGCTAAACAGATCGAGATATGTTGCACGTACCGATCTGGTGGAGGTGGCAGTGAAGGTGTAGCAGATGATGTCGCGGCAGTAACGTTGTTGATGCCAACGTTGTTGACAACATGGACGACGGGTCGAAGTAGACGGCATTGAAGACGATGGTAGGCAGCACCGCCCGACTTGGACGGAAGATGACCCGTGATGAAGAGCTTGAGCGGTCGCGCAGAGCGCTTCCCAAAAACCTAATTCTCCCTCTCCCGTACATGATCGCAAGGACAAGCGGTTCCGGAGACCTGCTCTCCCGTTCGTCGATGCACGTCGGCGCGCGGGATGGAGTAGGCTACGATGGCGGCGCAATCAGAGAGAGGTGGCAAAACCCTAACTCGTGTATTAGATGTGTTTCTGCGGTAGCCGGGCAAGAGATTATATAGGCTCAGGAAACCCTAGGCAATGTGGGCCACGCCCACGTCGCACGCACGTTTCGAGTCGGTTACAGATAGCCCACGGTCCGGGAGCGACCCGAACCGACTAACTGTGATGCGTCCGTCTAGGACTCTGTTCGTTTTCCTGAGCTGCAAAAAAGTAAGGAAAGTCTCGGCTCGAGGCTCAATCCACTCACCACGAGTCGAGTCGAGTCGAGCGAGGAGGAGGAGGAGCGCACGTGAACCACTCCTATTCTTACTCACTTACTAGTGGTGGAACAACCCACCTTATAAGGTGGTCTAACTTCCTCCCAACTTTCCATGTGGGACTAAACTTCCCACCTCTTGCCACTCCCTAGTGAGCTGCCACCCACTTGGGCTCAAACTCACATGGGCTGCCACAATGTGGGCTTTGAGATTTATAGGAAAAATCTGAAATCTAATGTGGGCCGGGCAAAGTGGACCCAATATTTCAACAATCCCCCACCAGATCTCAAATGCCCAATTAGAGATTTACCAATACTCACTGTTTGTTTATATACCAGTGTTTCAGCAGAGACTGTTAAGTTGAACTTCCGCCTAGAACCTTAAGCTCAATCCATTCACACTTGAACAATGGACTAAGCCTTGAATTGCAAATTTTGCGTGAACATGGTTTCACTCAAAGTCATAACCAGTACATGGCTGCCAGTAGCCTACCCCGCGGGTGAAGCATATGCGTCATACTTCGCGGTCTCTTCCTGAGTTTACTTGAGATCACCTAAATCTCATAGATTGCGACGTTTAACAATCGGACCCATATAGGTGTGTTATTTCAAGAATGCTCTGTAGGACAGCATCTTTGCTAAAATAGCCAACATAAACACATTAAGGCTTGTTGCCAACCTTCCTTACAACAATTAAGAGTTGTGCATCTTCACATAGAGATGGTTACATAATACTCTCCTCAGTTAAACCACTAGTTTGTTCTTCCCATGTCCTAATTCACGGGATCTCTGATCACAAAGGCTGGGTTACCACTATGGTGTAACATCAACGGATCTCAAACCCATCTCCCTCGATGCACTTTCTATCACATTACGTGATAGTCCCTTTGTAAAGGGATCTGCCAGGTTTTTGTATGTTTGAATATATGTAATAGTTATTACTCCGGAGTTTCGCAATTTCCTGACAGACTTCAAACGTCTTTTGACGTGTCTTGATGACATCGCGTTATTCTTAGAATTATTCACTTTGACAAGTACAATTTGATTGTCACAATTCAAAAGGATTGCCGGTACAGGTTTTTCAACCACAGACAAGTCCATCAAGAGCTCACGCAACCATTCTGATTCAACAATGGTTGTGTCCAAAGCAGTAAATTCTGCTTGCATTGTTGACCTCGTCAATATGGTTTGCTCGCAAGCTCTCCACGACACTGCGCCACCTCCAAAGGTAAATACATACCCGCTAGTGGCGTAAAGATTAGCTACATCAGAGATCCAATTTAAATCACTATATCCTTCAAGCACAGCTGGGTGTCCTGAATAGTGAATCTCATAACTCATTGTACCACATAGGTAGCGCATGAACCTATCAAGTGCATGCCAATGATCAGTACCCGGGTTTGATATGAACCTACTCAACTTGCTAACAGCAAAAGAGATGCCAGGTCTAGTCGCGCTCGCTGAGTACATGAGTGAGCCAACGATCTGAGAATATCTCAATTGATTACGGCAATCCTCCGGTTCTTGCGCAATGTCACACTAGGATCATAAGGTGTTGGAGAAGACTTGCTATCAATATAGCCGAACCGGCTCAAGATCTTCTCAACATAATGTGATTGCGTTAGAGTAATCCCACTCTCGTTCTTAATAAGCTTGATGTTCAGAATTACATTAGCTTCTCCCAGGTCTTTCATATCAAAGCACTTTGAAAAGAAATACTTGAACTCATGTATTACTTTCATGTTTGTACCAAATATCAGAATATCATCCACATACAAACACAATATAACACCTTCGCCCCCACCATGGCGATAGTAAACGCACTTGTCAGCCTCATTGACAACAAAGCCTACAGAAGTTAAAGTTCTGTCAAACTTCTCATGCCATTGCTTAGGTGCTTGTTTCATGCCATATAAGAATTTCAGCAACTTGCACACCTTTCTTTCTTCACCTTTTACTACAAACCCATCAGGCTGATCCATATAGATTTCCTCTTCCAACTCTCCATTAAGAAAAGCTGTCTTTACGTCCATTTGATGAACGATAAGAACATAGGAGGCAGCCATGGACAGTAGTACTCGAATGGTGGTAAGTCTAGCGATAGGTGAATAGGTGTCGGAGTAATCTTCGCCTTCTCTCTGTGTGTATCCTTTAGCTACAAGCCGCGCTTTGTACTTCTCAATAGTACCATCAGGTCATAGCTTCTTCTTGAACACCCATTTGCAGCCCACATGCTTGCATCCATGGGGTCGTTCTGATAGTTCCCAAGTTCCATTAGAAAGAATCGAGTCCATCTCATTATGGACAACTTATTTCTAGTCATCTACATCTGGAGATGCATATGCCTCTGCAATGGACGTGGGAGTATCATCCACAAGGTACACAATGAAATCATCACCAAAGGATTTTTCAATCCTCCGTCTCTTGCTCCGTTTCGGAGCTTCATTGTCATCTTTCTCAGTAACATTCTCATGATTGTTCAAAATACTCATTAGATGTACTAGATTCTGAAATTATCTCAGTAGAAATTCTAGCAATACTATGCATATCTTTCATAGGAAACATATTCTCAAAAAATGTTGCATCACAAGATTCCATAATAGTATCAACATGCATATCAGGTACCTCGGATTGAACTACTAAAAATCTATAGCCTACACTCCGCGGAGCATAACTTAGAAAGATATAATCCACTGTCTTTGGTTCGAGTTTGTGCTTCTTAGTGATTGGAATATTGAGTTTCGCCAAACATCCCCATGTGTGCAAATACGAAAGTGATGATTTTCTCCCAGCCCACTCCTCATAAGGGGTTTTATCTTTATTCTTGTTAGGAACTCTATTCAGGACATGACATGAAGTCAATAAAGCTTTCCCCCACCATGCCTTTGATAAACCAGCAGTGGCTAACATGGAATTCACCAAGTCAGTCAGTGTTCGGTTTTTCCTCTCGGCAACCCCGTTTGATTGGGGCGAATAGGGAGGCATCCTCTCATGAATATAGCCATGTTCCTCACATAATTCATCAAATATTTTAGGAAAATATTCACCACCACGATCCGACCTAAGACGCTTGATCTTTCTCTCTAGTTGATTTTCAACTTCGGCCTTATAAATTTTAAAGTAGTCTAAAGCTTCATCTTTAGTTCGCAACAAATAAACATAGCAAAATCTAGTCGCATCATCAATCAATGTCATGAACTATCTCTTTCCATCTTTTGTCAACACACCATTCATCTCGCATAGATCAGAATGTATGAGTTCTAGAGGTGCCAAGTTTCTCTCCTCGGCCGCCTTGTGAGGCTTCCGAGGTTGCTTTGATTGCACACAACTATGGCACTTAGAACCTTTAGCAATGGTGAAATCCCGAATTAAACTCAAACTGGATAGCCGAGACATTAAACCAAAATTAATGTGACATAAATGAGAATGCCAAACAATGGTATCATCACTAACATTGCCACAAATATGGTTCACAGACTTATTACTGAAATCCGAAAGCGAAAAGCGGAACAAGCCTCCACACTCATAACCTTTACCAATAAATTGTCCAAACTTGGAAACAACTACTTTATTTTTTAAAAAATAAAATTAATAATTGCATCCTGCATAAAGATTACTATTACTTTTAGAAAATTGTAAGATTTTCAAATTTTCAGGTTGGCAAAAAAATATTAAAAATAATACAAATTAAAAAAGTTAATTTTATTTATTTATTCAATATTATTATTACATGAAAAGAATCATTTGGAATTTAAATAATAAAGAAGTGTGACATCGACCAACATGTTAATAGGATTGATATGATACTAATATCAACAACATGCGCGCGAAGCACTTGGAAGCGGGACAGGAAGGAACTCGGAAGTTAAGCGTGCTAGTGTTGGAGTAGTGGGAGGTTGGGTGATCGATTGGGAAGTTTAACCATGGGTAAGTAATTTAACTAGAGATTAAGTGTAGTTAGAGACTAACTTAAATACTAGAAATTCTGAAAGAAAAAAAAAAGAGGAAGTAAAAAATAATTAGAAAAAAATAGATAAAAAAATTAACGAAATAGCCTTTAGTACTGGCTCGTGTTACAAACCGATACCAAAAAACTCCAGTCCCGCAGGCTCCTCTGTGCCCACGTGGAGGCACCTTTAATACCGGCTCGTAAGGAACCGGTACCAAAGGAGGGAGGCTTTTGTTCCGATTCCTTAGTACCGGTTTGTAAAACCGGTACCAAAACCCCTTTGAAACCGGTACCAAAGACCGTTTTTCTACTAGTGTCTATCTTTCCAGTTTCCACTCAAAGCTCGATCCTCTAGATTCTGGTCCAACATAAATACTTTATAAACATTCGATATTTTACCCCGTAGAATTCTACAAGTTTCATGCTCAAAAAGGCAGCAAAAGATCTCCTCCTAATCTCTCCAATCAAATCCATGGATGATTTTAGAACGTAATTTATGCATAATGCAGCTCGCAGGAGTTCATATCAAATCTTTACTTACCTTATTCGTCTCCCATCATCCATGGGTACCATATATGGCACGTACAATAAAGCCCCTATAAGTGGCTAGCCATTGGGAGTTATAATTAGGAGATCAGGACACAACAATGGAGGGGACGGTATCTCGCGCTTTTAATTGCCGTCATCCTTACGGTCAGTTGTGGCGGTGCACGGCGTACCCGGCGTGGAGTTCATCCACCGTCACTCTGTCAAGTCGTAGTTCCATGACCCGTTGCTTAAAATCTTTCTCCTCGAGGGGAGTAAGTTCTCCTTCAGGCTTGACTTTAGTTGCATCAAATCATCTTATGGTTGTGAGCCATAGAATTGTTCTGGCACGCCATCTCTTAAAATTCAAAACCTCGAAACAAGGTGGCCTTAGAGACGCATGGGAAAAATGCCTATGCTATTTTTTTGGACTGTTTAAAATATAAGAAATTTTCGCATACCAAGAAAAACAGTAGATAAAACATGGCTAGAATTGAAGGAAAAATAAATTAGACATGCCATGTAACGTATAGCGCAATATTATGAATTCTAGACAAGATACTAGAACTAGATAGGGGTTTCGGAGGCCTACTAACCTGACTCACAATACGAGATGGGGAAGAACTTGACCGGCATAAAGATTTGGATATTGGAGGCTGTGGGGTTTGTGAGGAGCGATCTCTATTTTATATGCACACATGAGGAGACGAACAGCCCGCGGGCAATGAAAGAGAGGGACACAAGACAAACTGAATAGACAATAGTTTTCAATCTCCACTACAACAAAATGTTTCAACTTCTACAACCTTTCATGCGTGGCAAAAGGTGAGAAGTTTTGGCTCGAGGCATTCCCGCAAACCGTGGAGAAGCGGGCAGCGGAGGAGAAGGAGCACGTCTAGAAGATCTCTTCTCATGCCCATACCATTTATAAGAAGGTCCAATTATCTCTAAAACTAGCAACGTGAGACTAAAGTTTTATCCCACTCCTGCCATGCATGAATGGGCAAGTAAGGCTTTGAGATTTTCAGAAATTGTGTATTACTGTATTATATGGGCTAGGTATACTACACCCTCCAATCAAATCATCCATGGATGATTTTAGGACGTGATTTACGCATAATGCAGCTGGCAATCGGCAATTCATATCAAATCTGTACTTACCTTATTCGTCTCCCATAATCCATGGCTACCATTTATGGTATGTACGTACAGTAAAGCTCCTATAAGTAGCTAGCCATTGGGAGTTATAATCAGGAGATCAGGACACAACAATGGCGGGGACGGTAATTCGCGCTTTCCTGCTAATTGCTGTCGTCCTGACGGCTCAGCTGTGGCGGTGTACGGCGTACGCTGGCGATGGGTTTAGCGTGGAGTTCATCCACCGTGACTCTGTCAAGTCGCCGTTCCACGACCCGTCGCTTACCGCGCCGGAACGCATGCTCGCTGCAGCGCGACGATCCACGGTGCGCGCCGCGGCGCTCACACGCTCCTTCGCCGCTGGCGGCTCCCCTGACGGCGCCGTGTCCCAGATCATCGGCCGGCCATTCGAGTACCTAATGTACGTCAACGTCGGCACGCCGCCCATCCGCATGCTCGCCCTGGCCGACACCGGCAGCGACCTCGTGTGGCTACGTTGCAGCAACGACAGCACCGCCCAACCTCCGAACGGCGACTTCAACCCGTCCAACTCTTCCACGTTTGGCCGCGTGGGCTGCGACTCCGCCGCGTGCCGCGCGCTCACCGGCAGCTCCTGCGGCACCGACGGCTCCAGCTGCAAGTACGACTACAAATACGCCAGTAGCTATGATGTCATCGGCGTCCTCTCCACCGAGACCTTCACCTTCGAAGACGCCCCCGGTGGCTGCGTGGGGTGCCGCGAACGCCCGCAGCTGCGGGTGGCGAACGTCAACTTCGGCTGCACCACGTCCACGTTCGGCGTGTTCGGGGGCGACGGCGTTGTCGGCCTCGGCGACGGAACCTTGTCCCTCGTCTCCCAGATCGGCGCCGACACCTCGATCGGACGGAGGTTCTCCTACTGCCTCGCGCCGTTCTCCGCACCGAACGCCTCCTCCGCGCTCAACTTCGGCTCCCGCGCCGCCGTCAAGGAGCCGGGCGCGGTCACCGCGGTGCTGTTCCCGTCCCAAGGGGACGCCTTCCACATCATCGCGCTCGAGGACATCAAGATCGGGAACGCCACCTTCGCGCTTCCGAGCCGGAAACGGTACGATGTCGTCCTCGACACAGGCTCGATGCTGACCTACCTCGTAAAGACGCTGCTGGACCCAATGGTGGAGGAGCTCAAGCGGCGGATCAACCTCCCGACGGTGGTGTCGCCAGATCCTACGCTGCAGCTGTGCTACGACGTGAACGACGCGAACCGTAGGTCCCTGTTCGAGAAGAATGTGCCGGACATTACGCTGCAGCTAATCGGCCCAGGCGCACCGGAGCTGACGCTGAAGCCGGAGAACATGTTCGCGGAGTTGCAGGAGGGGTTTATGTGTTTGGCGGTGGCACCGGTGACGGATCAGCAGCCACTGGCCCTCATCGGGTGCATCGCGCAGCAGAACTTGCACATTGGCTACGACCTGGACAAGGGCACCGTCACCTTGGCCAACGCCGACTGCGCGAGCTCCTACCAGCAGTTACCATCGGCACCTCTGTAGCTAGAATGATTACCACCCCATTTGTTGGGAATAACTACTTCCTCCGTCCCAGTTTATAGACCTTGTCTGTCGAGTCTGCCGTTTTCGAGGCCGAGTTAGCTATTTATTTGAAACACTTAAAACTCGTATTTTAAAAGTTTTAAAAAGAAACCGAAACAATGGAGATAGATAATGATGGATGCTACAATCGTGTAAAATCCCAATGCAAACAGATTTGTATTCTAGGCTACATGAAATTGACAAAATCTAAGAAATTTCATAGTATTGAAATGTGCACTAATCAATATAAAGTTTGTTAGAATTTATTATTTTTGTGTAGCCTAGAATATGAAATAGTTTGTATTGAGATTTTACACCATTGTACTATACATCATTGGCTGTCTCTAAAATTTATTTCGGATTTTTTGAAACTTTGAAACTCTAATTTTGAGTGTTTCCAAATAAAGTGTATAGCTTGGCCTCCTTTATCGAAAAAAAATAAGCTTGGCCTCCGTTTTAAGTTTTCCTTGTCTACATCCCTAGATGGTTGATTTGATCAAAATAATATAAATTATGGAATATAAAAATTATATCATTAGAAAGTAATAAACCGTCTATTTTTTTAGTGATATATGTTTTGTACTATTATTGCTACGGAAACCAGCCAAAACTAGGGTGGGACCGTCATATTCCCGCAAAATTGCGGAATCATCGCCTATATTGGTTGTTGTTTCTGCTACGATCTTCCTCGGGTGAACGAGGTCGTTTGTTCTAGACAACATCTTCGCCATCGGTCTACTTGTTTGCTATTTCCATGAGCTCCGCAACTGTTCTCGGGTTTGCTCTTCCCAGCTCTTCCACCAAGTCTCTTTTGCGGATGCCCCTGATAAAATGCGTTGATTGCTCTCTCATCAGACACATACTTAGCCGATTTTTCATGAGACTCCACCGTTGTATGTATGCTCGCATTGACTTGCCTGATTTTTGCGTGCAAGTTCTCAACTGCTTAATCGACGATGGCTTTTCGCATGTGGATTTGAAATTCTGCACGAACAGCATCTCGAGGGTTTCCCAGCTTTCTATCGACCCCTCTGGCAATTTCTTCATCCACGATCTTACGGCTCCGTTAAGGTGCATCTGGATGCTTTGCATGGCCGTCGCTCTTGAGCCGCCAGTTAACTTTACTATCACCAAGTAGTCGACCAACCAATGTTCTCGATCTTGGAGTCCGTCGAACTTTTTGTAACTGTCGGATAGTTTGAAACTAGTAGGTACCCGAGTCTTGCGAACCTACGGGTAAATCAAGGGAGTTCGCATAATTCCTCTTCACTATTATCTATTGTCTGGCGATTTTCTCGGTTCCTATCTTCGCAACCTCTTTCTTCCCGTGCTCTATCGACTCGTGCTTGAGCCAAATTATTCCTTGCATCGCCTTCTCTTTGAATGTTGTGAGTTCCTGCCGCTGCCTGCCGAGGGCTATGATGCCTTGGGCTATTACGGCGTGGAGATCTTGCGAGTTGCTGAATAACTTCTCTGTCGGCTATTGATGCTCCCATAACATCGACACCTGCCATAGAAGTTTGATACAAAGATGCTCGGGGATGGCCCTGAGGTGGCCTGGCTGCCATCAGGTATGCGTGTGTCGCCATGTAAGCTGCTTCTGGCGTCTTGGGCGTTACATGCCCTCTCGAATCTATTGGCATGAAGGACATGTCGAGATCTTGAATCAGATGTTCTCCTCGCTCGTGTTCTGGTATGCCTGCCATCCGAGACCTTGCTCTTCCGCGAGGTTCTCTATGGTTGTTTGTTGAGTTCCCTGAGTGCGCGCTCAGGTTAGCTCTGCGTTCGCTGGATGCGTCTGCCGCTGCTTTCCTTGCATCAAGTTTTTCCTCCATCTTCTGCAACTCGCGTTTTGCACAGCTGAGTTTATATTGATATGTTGTTAGCTCCTCTGCCGATGCTTGTGTTGTCATTGGTTCTATACCCTTTATAGCCCTTGTGGCTCTATGCCATGCACCTTGAGAAAGTTGCACCTGCTCTCTTGGCTAGGCTTCAGCATACTTGATTCATGTTCCTTTCGTGAGATCTGCGGGATCAACACAGGGGTTGCCCAATGGGGCGAAAACCTCAGATTACTCATCTTCCTCTACTCGCGACCCGGCTCCGTGAGCACGCATATCTGATGGTGTGTCGAGTCAGCGTTATCATCGAGCTCACAATTTTGGATCATCAAGTTCTTGTTGCGTGATGCTAGGCTTAGCACCCGCACATTATGCATAGGGTAGGTGACACCGCCATATAGTTTGGTGAAGACCTCCTTGCTAGCGGTGAAGTTGGTGTTATTGGTGAAGTCGAAGTTGGTGAAGCTGCCGAAGTCGCTATCTTGAAGTAAATCGGTTTCCGCGGCCGACTCGAAAGTCATCCCGCCGAACAGATCAGCGAGTTTCCCGCTGTCAGGGGCTTGGTGATGCATGATGGCGAAATTTCCTCATCATCTGACTCAATGGATGATGTTGACGCTACCGAGGATTCAGGCTCGACCGCCGACGGTCCCGAAAAAATCGGTGCCGCAAAGCGATGTGATCCTTCTTTCCCGATGAGAAAACGGAAGCTTCCAAACGTCATCTCCATTAATTGCTTCTCCCAGATTGGCATATGCAGGCAAACGGGCAGGTGGGTGAGGAACAAATCGACAAGACAAGATTGGATCGGTTTACCTCCTTCCATCATGTTGCTTGATGCCGACGATGATGATGATGATGCCATCGAGATCAGGACCTTGCTACCTCAAATTCCCACAGACGTCGCCAATTGACGAGGTATGAACTCGTCAATGCCTACAGATTATAGACTTAAGGTTTCGTGAAAATAGAGAAGAAGTAGAACTCGAAGGTGGTCAGACGAACAAATGCGTCCAACTAGAAACAATATGGTAGCTAGGGTTTAGAATGATCGGTCCTCTTTTTGTCGTCAGCTTCACCCTTATATGGAGGCGAAGCCGAAGCTTTCCGTGCCATACAAGTATACAATCATCGGGCCGTGTTGGGCCTTTCCAAATATTATTACAAGTTTCCATATATCAACTCTACTTTCTTGGGCTGCACATCATCGACTTGATGGGCCTGCTAATCTTCGAGTTCATAATCCTTCGACTCTTCAGATGCATGAAAATATAACCAGGGGTATACTTGTCATATGCCCATTAGGCATACCCATGTCAGTTCTCTACCTACAAGCCTGGTAATCTTGGAGTTGTCTATCAAGTCAGTGGTGTGCCTCAGTGCATTATGGGCATGGAAGATATTAAGATCAAGACTCAAGATGGTGATGAACTGGTGCTTCAGGATGTTAGATATGTGTCAAGTTCTCAGAGGAACCTTATCTCACTTGGTGAACTCCATGACAACGGTTATGTCTACCGTGTTGACAGGGACAAGTTGACCATACGAGTCAAGAAGAACAAGAAGCTGGTGTTAAAGGGCAGGAGGAATAGGAATAACATGTACAAGGTGCATGTGAGCATCTTTCTAGGTGGAGCTGAAAAGGAGGAAGCGGCGACGAGATCAGCATGGGCAACCGAGAGTCCTATGAGGATTCGGACGCCGTCTCAAGAAAGTGAGCAACGATACACATATGTTCACGCGAAGATGATGATTTACAAGTTTGAAACATATTCGCCAAGGTGGAGATTGTTGAAGTTGCGTCGGATATGTGTATAGGATACAGTTGGACTTGAATTGTGCTGGTAGGTTATGTGTTGAAGTCGAACTCTGTAACCTGGAACTAAACTAATATATAAGGGAACCCAGGGTAGCCAAAACACACTAGACGAAAGCTTAGGTTAGACAAAAGAATGATTTTTAGGGACGGTCCGGTGCCCGTGGCAGGGACGCTGGACCGGCGTGGCGTTCGTAGATCTAACGTGTTTGTATACCATAGCGGGCTTATCGTCGATGGTACTATGATAGTACCTGGGGAGAAGCGTCTGTAAAACATGCTCCGCAGATGTAGGCGTTTACCAAACATCGTTTCCCGTCTACTTTCTGCAATGATATAATCACTTACTATGCTAACAACATCTTACTGAAAAGGTGCCGGTCCCTAAGGGGGCTGCAACATCACGATCAAGAACCTGAATGGTTTCCCGTTGACAAGCCACCAACAATGAAGAAGCCGGCTGACGAACATGAGGGTCCCTGCGACGGCTGCAGGCCTTCTCTGCGAGAAGGACATGGATAGGTCGTCGGCGCTGCCGTCGTTTTCTCTCGCCAGTAGCTGCAGTCTCCCGAGATAGGTTGTCCTCTGGCACTTTCTGGTAGTTGGACGCCAGTGAGCTCGAGCTGGACGACTTCTCGGCGAACTGCCAGCGGGAGCCCAACCGTCGTCGCCTCTACGGTGACAGCCCGTCGACACATATATACAAGCCAGTGAGCTATTTTATTTCGGCCTAGACTCTGCTCGGGTACATAGCCACGTACGGGCCCGGTGGCTTGTTCCGAAGATCGGGAAGGAATCGATCGGCCCATACCCATGAAGCGATCATAAATAATGAAATAAAATAGGACCTTTATGCGTATAATAAAGGCCAGCGCTAGGGATGAGCCGACTGTAAAAAATCCTTCCATCAGTCGCCTTCCGGACCATCCGATCTATTTAAATGAATGATTTCCGCGCGTCCTATCATGGTACAAGAACGGTTTATATGTATCATTTGTTTCTAGAGTATGTAAGTCTCCAACATTTGAACAACTCCCCCGCGTCGGATCGTGTAACTAAAATGATTCGTAAGTATTAATTTTATTGAAGTATGTAACATTGGTCCCCAATATTTTTATTTGTAGATATGAAAGTTGCGAAATGATGGTACAAAAATTCCCGTCAATGGTACATTTCTTTTTCGAATGTAACAATTTTTTCATGTGTGCAAAAAGTTACATCGTTTTGCACCATTTTCTGCGGTGTATCCAACAATTTTTTATTTTTGAGTTTGTTCTAACTTATCCAATATTACAGGAATAGGTATGAAACATTGGTGCAATCTCTATGTATTATATACATAAAAATCAATGTATCACTTTGCGTGTACTTACAAAAAAAACAGTAGCACATGTAATAAATCGTGCCACGCCGTATGTAACATCGAAAAAAATCCCCCACATCATAAGTAACATAATTCTTTGACACACCTTTCAGGCCATAATTTTGTGGTAATGATTATCTATGTTTACATGGTTTTTTTAATCCCTTCTTAACTACTCACCTTTGCGGACATAATTTTCTGCTGATAGTTAGCCTACATCCGCGGGAGCATTTTTTCAACTCCTTTTATTTACTTGACGGTAAATTTTTGGCACAACTTTTCGGCCGTAATTTTCTGGCAGTAGTAACCCTACGGAAGTCTTCAAGGGTGCATAACTTTTTATGCCACAATTCATCATCAATTGTCAACGGTAAAATTTCTGTTACACCGTAATTTTCCGACACAACTTTTAGCTCTAGGTTTCCCTCGTAGTTTCCATATTGTCACTCTTTTTTTTAGAACACGGTACAACGCAGACACTCACAAACACGCACGTACAAACACCCCTATGAACGCACGCACGCACACCCTACCCGTATGAGCACCTCCGAGGGACTGAGCCGGCATATCTTAAGGTTGAGAAAATCACCACTAGCGCCCCGCTATTGACGGGCACGTTACCTAACACTGAAAGCATAGCGCCGGTTAAATCATGAAATAAATCCAGGTAAATGCAAACACCCATGTCAAATCTAGGAATTAAAACTGGATGGGCTGGTTTCACCACAAGGGACCTAACCAACAGAGCCAAGCTCTGTTTGCATATTGTCACTCTTTGACGGTGCATAATTTTACATCAGCACATAAATTTTCCGTGTTATTATACACAACCCAGCAAGGGTGTATATGGTGCAAACCAGTCTCATTACATATATTGCTTCTTTCATACCGTACCAGCGTGAATATATCTATTTCTCTTATATCATAACTGAATTAAGGCCACGGGTGCGGCATATCGCCGCGCTAATTAACTTCCCTAGTAGGACCATTATGCGTATAATAAATCAGTTTAATCCTTGCCGTTTCCGAAGAACTTTACTGTTCATCATTTCGGATGGAGGAAAATCAGGAATCATCAATCACCAGGCTGTCTTTGCACTCGAGCGCTCGATCCTTCGGATTCGGCTACTACATGCTCGACAAACATTCGATATTTTACGCCGTTGAATTATACAAGTTTATATCACACTCAAAAATACAGTTGAAGACCTCCTACTTCTCTCTCTCCAGTCAAATCATGGATTTAGGACGTAATTTACTCATAATAATGCAGCTATCAGCGGTCCATATCAAATATTTACTCTCCCACGTCGGTTACCTGCTTGCAGTTTATGGTACACAGTAAGGACACTATAAGAAGGGACACAGCAGGAGCTAGCCATTGGGAGTTATACAATCAGGAAGGGAGTTGAGGAATCATGCAGGGCACAATGGCGGGGACGGTATCTCGCGCTTTCCTGCTAATTGCCGTCGTCCTGACAGACCAGCTGTGCCTGTGCACGGCGTACGCCGGTGACGGGTTTAGCGTGGAGTTCATCCACCGTGACTCTGTCAAGTCGCCGTTCCACGACCCGTCGCTTACCGCGCCGGAACGCATGCTCGCTGCCGCGCGACGATCCACGGCACGCGCCGCAGCGCTCACACGCTCCTTCGCCGCTGGCGGCTCCCCTGACGGCGCCGTCTCTCAGATCATCGGCAGGCCATTCGAGTACCTAATGTACGTCAACGTCGGCACCCCGCCCATCCGCATGCTCGCCCTGGCCGACACCGGCAGCGACCTCGTGTGGCTACGTTGTAGCAACGACACCACCGCCCAACCTCCGAACGGCGACTTCTACCCGTCTAACTCTTCCACGTTCGGCCGCGTGGGTTGCGACTCCGCCGCGTGCCGCGCGCTCACCGGCAGCTCCTGCGGCACCGACGGCTCCAGCTGCAAGTACGACTACAAATACGCCAGTAGCTATGATGTCATCGGCGTCCTCTCCGCCGAGACCTTCACCTTCGAAGACGCCCCCGGTGGCTGCGTGGGGTGCCGCGAACGCCCGCAGCTGCGGGTGGCGAACGTCAACTTCGGCTGCACCACGTCCACGTTCGGCGTGTTCGGGGGCGACGGCGTCGTCGGCCTCGGCGACGGAACCTTGTCCCTCGTCTCCCAGATCGGCGCCGACACCTCGTTCGGACGGAGGTTCTCCTACTGCCTCGCGCCGTTCTCCACGCCGAACGCCTCCTCCGCGCTCAACTTCGGCTCCCGCGCCGCCGTCAAGGAGCCGGGCGCGGTCACCGCGGTGCTGTTCCCGTCCCAAGGGGACGCCTTCCACATCATCGCGCTCGAGGACATCAAGATCGGGAACGCCACCTTCGCGCTTCCGAGCCGGAAGCGGTACGATGTCGTCCTCGACACAGGCTCGATGCTGACCTACCTCGTAAAGGCGCTGCTGGACCCAATGGTGGAGGAGCTCAAGCGGCGGATCAACCTCCCGACGGTGGTGTCGCCGGATCATACGCTGCAGCTGTGCTACGACGTGAACGACGCGAACCGTAGGTCCCTGTTCGAGAAGAATGTGCCGGACATTAAGCTGCAGCTAATCGGCCCAGGCGCGCCGGAGCTGACGCTGAAGCCGGAGAACATGTTCGCGGAGTTGCAGGAGGGGTTTATGTGTTTGGCGGTGGCACCTGTGACGGATCAGCAGCCACTGGCCCTCATCGGGTGCATCGCGCAGCAGAACTTGCACATTGGCTACGACCTGGACAAGGGCACCGTCACCTTGGCCAACGCCGACTGCGCGAGCTCCTACCAGCAGTCACCATCGGCACCTCTGTAGCTAGAATGATTACCTCCCCATTTGTTGGGAATAACTACTTCATCCGTCCCGGTTTATAGACCCTGTCTGTCGAGTCTGCCGTTTTGGAGGCCGAGCTACATGTAGCTATTTATTTGAAACACTTAAAACTCGTATTTTAAAGTTAAAGAAAAAAAACCGAAACAATGGAGATAGACAATGATGGATAATCGTGTAAAATCCCAATGCAAACAGATTTGTATTCTAGGCTACATGAAATTGACAAAAGCTGAGAAATTTCATAGTATTGAAATGTGCAATAATCAATATAAAATTTGTTAGAATTTATTATTTTTTTGTAGCTTAGAATATGAAATAGTTTGTATTGAGATTTCCCTTGTAGTATACATCATTGGCTGTCTCTAGAATTTTATTTCGGATTTGTTGAAACTTTGAAACACTAATTTTGAGTGTTTCCAAATAAAGTGTATAGCTTGGCCTCCTTAATCGGAAAAAAAATCAGCTTGGCCTCCATTTTAAGTTTACTTGTCTACATCCCTATATCGTTGATTTGATCAAAATAATATAAATTATGGAATATAAAAATTATATCATTAGAAAGTAATAAACCATCTAATTTTTTTAGTGATATATGTTTTGTACTATTATTGGTACGGAAACCAGCCAAAACTTTGGTGGGACCGTCATATTCTGCAAAATTTCGAAATCGTCGCCTATGTTGGTTGTTGTTTCTGCTACGATCTTCCTCGGGTAAACGAGGTTGTTTGTTCTGGACACGGAATCTTACCATCGGCCTACTAGTTTGCTATTTCCATGAGCTCCGCAACTGTTCTTGGGTTTGATCTTCCCAGCTCTTCCACCAAGTCTCTTTTGCGGATGCCCCCGATAAAATGCGCCGATTGCTCTCTCATCAGACACATACTTAGCTGATTTTTCATGAGACTCCATCACTGTACGTATGCTCGCATTGACTCGCCTGATTTTTGCGTGCAAGTTCTCAACTGCTTAATCGACGATGGCTTTTTGCATGTGGATTTGAAATTCTGCACGAACAGCCTCTCGAAGGTTTCCCAGCTGTCTATCGACCCCTCTGGCAATTTCCTCATCCACGATCTTACGGCTCCGTTAAGGTGCATCTGGATGCTTTGCATGGCCGTCGCTCTTGAGCCACCAGTTAACTTTACTATCTCCAAGTAATCGACCAACCAATCTTCTCGATCTTGGAGTCCATCGAACTTTTTGTAACTGTCGGATAGTTTGTAACTAGTAGGTACCCGAGTCTTGCGAACCTACGGGTAAATCAAGGGAGTCCGCATAATTCCTCTTCACTATTATCTATTGTCTGGTGATTTTCTCGGCTCCTATCTTCGCGACCTCTTTCTTCTCGTGCTCTATTGACTTGTGCCTGAGCCGCATTATTCCTTGCATCGCCTTCTCTTTGAATGTTGTGAGTTCCTGCCGCTCCCTGCGGAGGGCTATGTTGCCTTGGGCTATTACGGCGTGGATATCTTGCGGGTTGCTGAATAACTTCTCTGTCGGCTATTGCTGCTCCCATAACACCGATACCTGCCATAGAAGTTTGATACAAAGATGCTCGGGGATCGCCCTGAGGTGGCCTGGTTGCCATCAGGTATGCGTGTGTCGCCATGTAAGCTGCTTCTGGCGTCTTGGGCGTTAGATGCCCTCTCAAATCTATTGCCATGAAGGACATTTCGTGATCTTGAATCAGATGTTCTCCTCGCTCGTGTTCTGGTATGCCTGCCATCCGAGACCTTGCTCTTCCGCGGGGTTCTCTATGGTTGTTTGTTGAGTTCCCTGAGTGCGCGCTCAGGTTAGCTCTGCGTTCGCTTGATGCGTTTGCCGCTGCTTTCCTTGTATCAAGTTTTTCTTCCATCTTCTGCAACTCGCGTTTTGCACAGCTGAGTTTATATTGATATGTTGTTAGCTCCTCTGCCGATGCTTGTGTTGTCATTGGTTCTATACCGTTTATAGCCCTTGTGGCTCTATCCCATGCACCTTGAGAAAGCTGCACCTGCGCTCTTAGCTGGGCTTCAGCATACTTGCTTCCTGTTCCTTTCGTGAGATCTACGGGATCAATATAGGGGTTGCCCAATGGGTCGAAAGCCTCAGATTACTCATCTTCCTCTACTCGCGACCCGGCTCCGTGAGCACGCATATCTGATGGTGTGTCGAGTCAGCGTTATCATCGAGCTCGCAATTTTGGATCATCAAGTTCTTGTTGCGTGATGCTAGGCTTAGCACCCACGCATTATCCATAGGGTAGGTGACACCGCCGTATAGTTCGACGAAGACCTCCTTGCTAGCGGTGAAGTTGGTGTTATTGGTGAAGTCTAAGTTGGTGAAGCTACCGAAGTCGCTATCTTGAAGTAAATCGGTTTCCGCGGCCGACTCAAAAGTCATCCCACCGAACAGATCGGTGAGTTTCCCGCTGTCAGGGGCTTGGTGATTGATAACCCACAAGTATAGGGGATCGCAGCAGTCTTCGTGGGTAGTAAAACCCAATTTATTGATTCGACACAAGGGGAGACAAAGAATACTTGAAAGCCTTAACAACGGAGTTGTCAATTCAGCTGCACCTGGAAACAGACTTGCTCGCAAGAGTTTATCAGTAGTAACAGTTTTATAGCAGTAGCGGTAGTGAAATAACAGCAGCAGAGTAACAGAGACAGCAGTAGTGATTATAGTAAACAGCAGGATTAAAATACTGTAGGCACGGGGATGGATAACGGGCGTTGCATGGATGAGAGAAACTCATGTAACAATCAAGCAGGGCATTTGCAGATAATAATAAAACGGTGTCTAAGTACAAAGCAATCAATAGGCATGTGTTCCAATTATAGTCGTACATGCTCGCAATGAGAAACTTGCACAACATCTTTTGTCCTACCAGCCGGTGGCAGCCGGGCCTCAAGGGAATCTACTGGATATTAAGGTACTCCTTTTAATAGAGTACCGGAGCAAAGCATTAACACTCGTGAACACATGTGATCCTCACATCACTACCATCCCCTCCGGTTGTCCCGATTTCTGTCACTTCGGGGCCATTGGTTCCGGACAGCGACATGTGTATACAACTTGCAGGTAAGACCATAAACAATGAATATCATGATGAAATAATAACATGTTCAGATCTGAGATCATGGCACTCGGGCCCTAGTGACAAGCATTAAGCATAACAAGTTGCAACAATATCATCAAAGTACCAATTACGGACACTAGGCACTATGCCCTAACAATCTTATACTATTACATGACCAATCTCATCCAATCCCTACCATCCCCTTCAGCCTACAGCGGGGGAATTACTCACGCATGGATGGGGGAAACATGGCTGGTTGATAGAGAGGCGTCGGTGATGATGATGGCGATGATTGATGTCTACGGGTGCTTCTATTCTTGTAGACAGTGTTGGGCCTCCAAGAGCAGAGGTTTGTAGAACAGCAACAAGTTTCCCTTAAGTAGATCACCCAAGGTTTATCGAACTCAGGGAGGAAGAGGTCAAAGATATCCCTCTCAAGCAACCCTGCAATCACGATACAAGAAGTCTCTTGTGTCCCCAACACACCTAATACACTTGTCAGATGTATAGGTGCACTAGTTCGGCGAAGAGATAGTGAAATACAAGTGGTATGAATGTATATAAGCAGTAGTAACGGCGCCAGAAAAGTGCTTGCTGGCGTGCAGTTGATGGTAGTAATATTGCAGGAAGTAAACATGCAGCAGAACAGTAAACAAGCAGCGATAGCAGTATTTAGGAACAAGGCCTAGGGATCATACTTTCACTAGTGGACACTCTCAACATTGATCACATAACAGAATAAATAAATAGATGCTAGACTCTACACCCTCTTGTTGGATGATGAACACCACAAACTGTGTAGGATTACACGAACCCTCAATGCCGGAGTTAACAAGCTCCACAATATTCAATGTTCATATTTAAATAACCTTAGAGTACATAACAGATCAACATAACCAAACCAAGTACTAACATAGCATGCACACTGTCACCTGCACACTACGAAAGGAGGAATAGATCACATCAATACTATCATAGCAATAGTTAACTTCATAATCTACAAGAGATCACAATCATAGCCTACGCCAAGTACTACACGATGCACACACTATCACCATTACACCGTGCAGGAGGAATAAACTACTTTAATAACATCACTAGAGTAGCACACAAATAAATTGTGATACAAAACACATTGCAATCATAAAGAGATATAAATAAGCACTTCACTATGCTATTCATAACAGTGAATAAGTATTCTTTGAAATATAGCCTAAGAGACCCACACGGTGCACACACTGTCACCTTTACACACGTGGGACAAGGAGTCTCCGGAGATCACATAAGTAAAATCCACTTGACTAGCATAATGACATCTAGATTACAAGCATCATCATATGAATCTCAATAATGTAAGGCAGCTCATGAGATTATTGTATTGAAGTACATAGGAGAGAGATGAACCACATAGCTACCGGTACAGCCCCGAGCCTCGATGGAGAACTACTCCCTCCTCATGGGAGACAGCAGCGTTGATGAAGATGGCGGTGGTGTTGATGGAGAAGCCTTCCGGGGGCACTTCCCCGTCCCGGCGGCGTGCCGGAACAGAGACTCATGTCCCCCAGATCTTGGCTTCGCGATGGCGGCGGCTCTGGAAGGTTTCTCGTACCGTGGCTTTTTCCTATCGAGGTTTTAGGTCGAGGACCTTTAAATAGGCGAAGAGGCAGAGTCGGAGGGCTGACGAGGCGACGACACAGTAGGGGGGCGCGGCCCACCCCCTGGCCGCGCCAGCCTATCATCTGGGGCCCACAGGGCCCTCCTCTGGCGGCTCTCGGGTGTTCTGGAAGCTTCGTGTGATCCTAAGATGCTGGGCGTTGATTTCGTCCAATTCCGAGAATATTTCCTTACTAGGATTTCTGAAACCAAAAACAGCAGAAAACAGGAACTGGCACTTCGGCATCTCGTCAATAGGTTAGTTCCGGAAAATGCATAAAAACGATATAAAGTGTGAACAAAACATGTAGGTATTGTCATAAAACTAGCATGGAACATAAGAAATTATAGATACGTTTGAGACGTATCAAGCATCCCCAAGCTTAGTTCCTACTCGCCCTCGAGTAGGTAAACGATAACAATGATAATTTCTTAAGTGACATGCTACCAACATAATCTTGATCATACTATTGTAAAGCATATGAGATGAATGCAGCGATTCAAAGCAATGGTAAAGATGATGAGTAAACAAATGAATCATATAACAAAGACTTTTCATGAATAGTACTTTCAAGACAAGCATCAATAAGTCTTGCATAAGAGTTACTCATAAAGCAATAAATTCAAAGTAAAGGTATTGAAGCAACACAAAGAAGATATAAGTTTCAGCGGTTGCTTTCAACTTCGACATGTATATCTCATGGATAATTGTCAACACAAAGTAATATAATAAGTGCAATAGGTAGACATGTAAGAATCAATGCACAGTTGACACAAGTGTTTGCTTCTAAGATAGAAAGAATAGGTAAACTGACTCAACAATAAGTAGAAGATAGACCCTTCGCAGAGGGAAGCAGGGATTAAATCATGTGCTAGAGCTTTTTAAGTTTTGAAATCATATAGAGAGCATACAAATAAAGTTTTGAGAGGTGTTTGTTGTTGTCAACGAATGGTAATGGGTACTCTAACTACCTTATCAACCAGACTTTCAAGAGTGGCTCCCATGAAGGACGTTATCTCTACCAGTAAGGTAGATCATCCCTCTTCTCTTTTGTTTACACATGTACTTTAGTTTAGTTTTTATTTTTTTATTTTTTTAGATGACACTCCTCCCAACCTTTGCTTTCTCAAGCCATGGCTAACCGAATCCTCGGGTGCCTTCCAACAATCACATACCATGGAGGAGTGTCTATTTGCAAAATTAAGTTGCTTACTGATGAATCAGAGCAAAACATGTGAAGAGAATTATTAATGCAGGTTAATTAATTGGGGTTGGGAACCCCATTGCCAGCTCTTTCTGCAAAGTTATTGGATAAGCGGATGAGCCACTAGTCCATTGTGAAAGTCTGTCCGAAGTAAATGACAAGATCGAAAGATAAACACCACATACTTCCTCATGAGCTATAAAACATTGACACAAATAAGAGATAATAGATTTTGAATTGTTTAAAGGTATCACATGAAGTATTTGCTTGGAATGGCAGAGAAATACCATGTAGTAGGTAGGTATGGTGGACACAAATGGCATAGTTTTTGGCTCAAGGATTTGGATGCACGAGAAGAATTCCTCTCAATACAAGGCTAGGCTAGCAAGGTTGTTTGAAGCAAACTCAAGTACAAAACGGTGCAGCAAGACTCACATATGAACATATTGTAAGCATTATAAGACTTTACATCGTCTTCCTTGTTGTTCAAACACCTTAACCAGAAAATATCTAGACTCTAGAGACCAATCATGCAAACCAAATTTTAACAAGCTATATGTAGTTCTTCATTAATAGGTGCAAAGTACATGATGCAAGAGCTTAAACATGATCTATATGAGCACAACAATTGCCAAGTATCAAATTATTCAAGACATTATACCAATTACCACATGCAGCATTTTCTGTTTCCAACCAAATAACAATTAACGAAGCAGTTCAACCTTCGCCATGAACATTAAGAATAAAGCTAAGAACACATGTAATATTGCAACAGCGGAGCGTGTCTCTCTCCCACACAGGCATGAATTTATTCAGAGAAAACAAAAACAAATAGACGCTCCAAGTAAAGTACATAAGATGTGATCGAATAAAAATATAGTTTTAAGAGAAGAAACCTGATAAATTGTCGATGAAGAAGGGGATGCCCAAGGCATCCCCAAGCTTAGACGCTTGAGTCTTCTTAAAATATGCAGGGATAAACCACGGGGGCATCCCCAAGCTTAGACTCTTCACTCTTCTTGATCATAGTATATCATCCTCCTCTCTTGACCCTTGAAAACTTCCTCCACACCAAAGTCGAAACAAACTCATTAGAGGGTTAGTGCATAATCAAAAATTCACATGTTCAGAGGTGACACAATCATTCTTAACACTTCTGGACATTGCCCAAAGCTACTGGAAGTCAATGGAACAAAGAAATCCATCCAACACAGCAAAAGAGGCAATGCAAAATAAAAGGCAGAATCTGTCAAAACAGAACAGTCCGTAAAGACGAATTTTAAAGTGGCACCAGACTTGCTCAGATGAAAATGCCCAAATTTAATGAAAGTTGCGTACATATCTGAGGATCACTCACGTAAATTAGTGTAATTTTCTGAGTTACCTACAGAGAATTAGGTCCAGATTCGTGACAGCAAAGAAATCTGTTTCTGCGCAGTAATCCAAATCTAGTATGAACCTTACTATCAACGACTTTACTTGGCACAACAATGCACAAAACTAAGATAAGGAGAGGTTGATACAGTAGTAAACAACTTCCAAGACTCAAATATAAAATAAAGTGCAGAAGTAAAAACAATGGGTTGTCTCCCATAAGCGCTTTTCTTTATAGCCATTAAGATGGGCTCAGCAGTTTTAATGATGCACTCGCAAGAAATAAGAGTTGAAGCAAAAGAGAGCATCAAAAAGCAAATTCAAAAAAAATTAAGCCTAACATGCTTCCTATGAAAATGAATCTTGTAAATAAACAAGTTCATGAAGAGCAAAGTAACAAGCATAGGAAGATAGAACATGTGTAGCTTCAAAAATTTCAGCACATAGAGAGGTGTTTTAGTAACATGAAAATTTCTACAACCATATTTTCCTCTCTCATAATAACTTTCAGTAGCAACATGAGCAAACTCAACAATATAACTATCACATAAAGCATTCTTATCATGAGTCTCATGCATAAAATTATTACTCTCCACATAGGCATAATCAATTTTATTAGTTGTAGTGGGAGCAAATTCAACAAAGTAGCTATCATTATTATTCTCATCATCAAATATAGGAGGCATATTGTAATCATAATCAAATTTATCCTCCATAGTAGGTGGCACCAAAAGACCACTATCATTATAATCATCATATATGGGAGGCATATCATAATCAACATAAACTTTCTCCTCAATACCCGGAGGGCTAAAGAGATCATTTTCATCAAAACCGACCTCCCCAAGCTTAAATTCTTCCATAGCATTGATACGTCTCCGACGTATCGATAATTTCTTATGTTCCATGCCACATTATTGATGTTATCTACATGTTTTATGCACACTTTATGTCATATTCGTGCATTTTCTGGAACTAACCTATTAACAAGATGCCGAAGTGCCAGTTGCTGTTTTCTGCTGTTTTTGGTTTCAGAAATCCTAGTAAGGAAATATTCTCGGAATTGGACGAAATCAAAGCCCAGGGGCCTATTTTCTCACGAAGCTTCCAGAAGTCCGAAGGAGAGACGAAGAGGGGCCACGGAGGGGCCACACCATAGGGCGGCGCGGCCCCCCCCTTGGCCGCGCCGGCCTGTAGTGTGGGGCCCCCGTTGACATAGGCATCCCAAATGGGCCTGCCGAAGATGGTACCCGGGGTTTACTGGAGGCCCAATACCCGAAGAATAAGAAGATTCGGGAGCCCAAGACTTACTAAGGAAAGATAGAGTTGTAATAGGAAGTGTTGTTTGTAATCTGGCGGGATGAGTTAGAAACTGTCTCGGACTCTGTAAACTTGTATAGCACGAATCCCTCGGCTCCACCTCCTATATAAAGGGGGAGTCGAGGGACGAAGAATCAATCGAATCATTGTCTGCAAACCCTAGTTTTCATAATCGTCGAGTACTTTTCGGCTGAAACCTTCGAGATCTACTTACCCTCTACTTCCAACTAAACCCTAGCCTACAATCCATAGGCATTGACAAGTTGATACCTTGTCAATTGGCGCCGTCTGTGGGAACTAGAGGCGTAAGGAGCTGATCTCGATGGCACGCTCAAGATCTTCGACATCGTCAACCGCAAGCAACACAATGGATCGAGGTAAACAGATCGCTGCTGGTCTTGTCGATTTTGTTCCTCACCCACCCTCCCGTTTGGATGCATATGCGTATCTGGCGGAGCCCATGGAGATGACGTTCGGAAGGTTTCACTTTCGCGTCGAGAAGGAAGGATCGTATCGTGTCGAGATTCCGATTTCGTCGGGATCGTCGGTGGTCGATTCAGATTTTTCAAGCTATGCATCGTCAACCGAGTCAGGAGAAGAAGAAACCTCGGCGACACGTTACGTCAGCACCAGAACAAGAGAGAAACTCGCCAAGATCTTCAACGACATGTCGTTTGAGTCATCCGCGGACTCATATATAAGCGATGGCTCAAGCGATGTCGACAGTTACGACTTCATCGACAAATCTCTCACAGTGGGCAAGGTCTTCATCAATCTCAATGATGATGTCACCAAACCCAACGTAGATCTGAGTACAAAGTATCATCAGATTTACGCCATTGAAGATCAAGAGGAAACATCTGAGGCTTTCGACAGTCTGGGAAATCCATACGTCGATCCCTCCAATCTGCGACAAGGCCTGGGCAACAAATACGTCGGGCCAGAGCCGCGAGATAGAGTTCAACTTTCACAAGCAGCATGGGACAGAGCCGCGAGAGCCATGAACGGCACAGAACCAATGGCTACCACGGCCACACCAGAAGAACTGCAAGCATATCAATATAGGCTCGCACGAGCTGCCAGGGAATTGGAAAAACAGACAGCTGAGTTGAACAGGAGAAAGGAGGCAGCTTCTGCATCCAGCAGGAGAAGGGCAGATTTAAGTCGACAATCTAGAACTACGGGTGATAGCCATCGGGAGGCGCGGAACAGAGCAAGATCAAGGCTGCAACACATACCCGAAGCAGAAAGAGAGCACTTGGTCCAGAACCTCGACATGTCCTTCATGTCGATAGATACAAGAGGAAACATCATCCCTAAGACACCAGAGGCTGGGTATATGGCGACACATGCTTTTATCCTTGCGTCTAAACCACCTCCAGGTGATCCAAGGGAAACATTGTACAATATGGCGGTAGCAGGAGTTGGAGCTATGGGGACAGCGTTTGTATCAACGCCTCCCGAAGGAGCGTCAAGGCAAAATAGTCCACGACCTGCAGCAGCAACAGCGGCAGCACCTGAAGGGCCAAGTGGAGCAAGAGACACAGCAGCACAAGCAAGAGTCGACAGAGCGCGGCAAAGCAGAAGGGATCATCGGCAATCTCCGGAATTGACCGACGAAGATATGTGTGGCTTGCCGTGCTTTACGAGGAGAGTCCGGAAAACTCGAGTCCCCTCAGGATTCAAGTTACCCGATAATTTCAAGAAGTTCGACGGCCTTCAAGATCCAGAGGATTGGCTAGTCGACTATCTGGAGACGGTGAAGCTCACAGGAGGAACTAGGGCAACAGCCATGCAAAGCATCCAGGTGCATTTGAGTGGAGCCGCACGATCTTGGATAAAGAAACTCGCTCCAGGATCCATCGACAGCTGGGAAAGTTTCGAGGATGTGTTCGTCAAGAACTTTAGATCCACGTGCAAAAAACCCGCGTCGTTAGAGGAGTTGAGAGCGTGTCGACAAAAGCCAGATGAGCCAATGAGGAAGTACATCCAGAGGTGGAATATCATTAAAAACTCGGCAGAAAATATATCTGACGAGAGAGCAATAGATGCGTTTGTCGCAGGAGTCAGGCGTGGAGATTTCGTCGAAGACTTGGGAAGGACCAATCCAAAGACAGTATCCGCGTTAATGGAGATAGCAAATAAATGGGCAGATGGAGAAGACGCTGTCCACAACAAACGACACAGGTCGCCAGAGGAGGACCGCGGTCGAAACTATCAACCGAGGCGAAGATTTCCTCGGACGTACCAGAACTACGACGCTCCAGGACAAATTTCGGCAGGTTTTCGGACAAATACAGGAGGAAGCAACAGAGATGATTACCAGAGAAGCAGTGAGCAGCGAGGTGATAACAGGGATGATTCACGCAACAGGCAAAATAGTGGGCCTAGGTTCCCAAGACCTTTCGTGTCCCCTGAAGAGATGATGAACGGACCGTGCCAGATGCATTTTTTCCTCGACAGCAACGGAAAAAGACAGTCAGGGCACTTGCAGAAGGATTGTCGAAATTTTCAAGCAATGTTGCGGTATGCAGAAAACGCTAATGCGAGGGCAGCACAGAGAAATCCTCGAGAACCCAGAAGCGAGATTCACTTGCCGCCCCCTCCCGCGATTACAGACGACAATCGGCATCAGCTCAGAATAGCGGCAGCACCTGCACCACCACCTTATGTTGATCCTAATTCCAATGGAGCAGTGTTGATGATTCAGAAGGGAAGGCCATCCAATAGAGCTCAGAAAGTAATCTCACGACAGGTGTTTATGGCAGAGAAAATGCCTCCACCAACAGTTGAGTACCTTAATTGGTCAGGACAAGATATCGGCTTCACAATAGCAGACCATCCGCAGCAAGTTCCTCGACCAGGGCAGTCGGCACTTATTGCCGGCGATTATCGCGGGATTTGATGTCTCTCGAGTGTTCATAGACGGCGGCAGCAGCTTAAACCTTATGTATGCAGATACATTGAGGAAGATGAACATATCCTTAGCAAACTTGAAACCAACAGACACAAGGTTCCACGGCATCACACCGGAGAAACCAAGTTATCCATTGGGAAAGATCAATCTCGACGTTCAGTTTGGGACCCGAGAAAATTATAGAATCGAGAGGCTCGAGTTTGAAGTCGTGGATTTTCCATCGCAATATCACGCCCTGTTGGGACGACCAGCATATGCTAGATTTATGGCAGTACCACACTATACATACTTGTTGTGGAGGTTGCCTGGACCAAAGGGACCAATCACAGTTAAAGGAAGCTTTGCCTTAGCCGATAAGTGCGACAAGGATTTCCACCGGTTGTCAGAAACTTTCGGGATGCAAGCTGAGTACTTGGCGTCAAAAAGCATGACTGATTACGACGTATTGCCAGACGTTGGAAGGCCAAACAAAGAATCAACTTTCAGTACCGAGAAAAATTCAAAAGAGGTGCAGATTCATCCGACAGATCCAAAAAAGACGACATCTATTGCAAACGACATGGATATCGCATAGGAAAGCGCGCTCGTCGAGTTCCTCCGTGAGCACTGGAAAATCTTCGCATGGTGTCCAGCTGACATGCCAGGAGTACCCAGGGAACTTGCCGAGCACCACCTAAACTTGGATCCACTAGCGAGACCAATCAAACAACCTTTGCGGCGTTTTTCGGAACCAAACCGCAAAGCCATGCTGTCAGAAATTAATCGACTACAAGAAGCTGGTTTTATCAAAGAGATATTCACAGAAGCCACATGGGTAGCAAATCCTGTGCTGGTGCCGAAGAAAAACACTAAGGTCCTTCGCATGTGCGTCGACTTTACGTGTGTCAATAAACATTGTCCAAAGGATCACTTTCCCCTCCCGAGGATCGATCAAATTATCGACTCCACGGCTGGATGTGAACGTCTTTCCTTCCTGGATGCATATTCTGGTTATAACCAGATCAGATTGAAAGAAGAAGATGAAGTAAAGACCGCGTTTATTACACCTTACGGCGTGTTTTGCTACAGAACAATGCCCTTTGGTCTAAAAAATGCGGGAGCAACATATCAAAGGATGATGCAGAAGTGTTTGGCGACATAGATTGGAAAGAACGTGCAAGTATACATTGATGATGTCGTCATAACATCAAAAAAGGGGGCAACGCTGATCGAGGATCTCAAGGAAACCTTCGACAACCTTGATAAGTTCTGCCTCAAACTGAACCCGACGAAGTGTTCCTTTAAGGCGTCCCAAAGCAGGAGAACTTTTGGGGTTTTTAGTCTCAGCAAGAGGGATTGAAGCAAATCCCGACAAAATACAGGCTATCGTAACAATGAGGAAGCCAACAAAGTTGAAGGAGATACAACAGCTAACGGGGCGAGTCGCAGCTCTGAGCAGATTCGTCGCTAGGCTGGGAGAAAAAGCATTGCCATTTTACGCTTTGATAAAACAAGGAGATAAATTCCATTGGAACGAAGAAGCCGACAGAGCTTTCGAGGATTTGAAGCGCACAATTTCGACACCGCCAATTCTGGTGGCGCCAAAAGAAAGGGAACCTCTCCTGCTATACATCGCAGCCACGCCCCAAGTGGTGAGCACGGTGCTAGTTGTCGAAAGGGAAGAAGAAGGAAAACTCCACGGCGTGCAGAGGCCAGTATACTTCATCAGCGAAGTTTTATCGCCATCAAAACAAAGGTATCCGCAGTACCAAAAGATAGCATATGGAGTGTTCACGACAGCACGAAAATTGCGCCACTATTTTTCGGCACATCCGATCATAGTGGTCAATGAAGCTCCCTTGTCAAATATACTGAACAACCCAGAAGCTACGGGTCGTGTCTCCCTTTGGGGAATAGAACTTTCCCCTCGGGACATCACGTATGAAAAAAGAAAAGCAATAAAATCGCAAATACTGCCGGACTTCATCGCAGAGTGGATGGAGTTGCAAAATACAGGACCTCCAGATTTGTCGAGAACCTGGACCATGAACTTCGACGGGTCCAAAAGACTAGAAGGAGCTGGCGCAGGAGTAGTACTCATATCACCTGAAGGCGACAAGTTGAAGTACATCCTTCGGATGACGTTCCCCAACGCATCTAACAATGAAGCAGAATATGAGGCCCTCATACACGGGATGAAGATGGCGAAAGCCTGTGGTGCAACCCGACTGAAAATCTTTGGCGACTCACAGTTGGTGGCTCAACAAGTTATGAACCAATGTGACGCAGTCAATGATAGCATGATGGCATACAAGGAGGCGTACAACGAGCTCGAGAAGTTGTTCGATGGATGCGAAGTAAATCATATTAGTAGATTGAGCAACGACGAAGCCGACGTTCTTGCAAATATCGGGTCTCAATGCCTTGCAGTCCCGCCAGGGGTATTGCAGGAAGAGATAACAGAAAGATCCACTAAGTCGACAAAATCAAAAAAGAAGGAAAAGAAACCCTCGGGGGCTACCAAGGAAAAGCAAGAGGAAGAAGAAGAAGATCAGGACCTGGTCATGGTGATACAGGTACCATGGATGCAGCCGTACATATCGTACATCCTCAGGAAAGAAATACCCGACGATCCAGTCGAGGCAAGGCGAGTAATTCGACGCTCTAAAGCTTTCACGGTGGTCAAGGGAGAATTGTATAAGCGAAGTATTTCAGGCGTCTTGCAAAGGTGCGTCACACCAGAAGAAGGAAGAATAATTCTGAAGGATGTACACGAGGGAATATGTGGCCACCACGCAAGTAGTCGAGCTATCGCAGCCAAAGTTTTTCGGGCAGGATTCTACTGGTTGACAGCAATCGAGGACGCCAAGGACATAGTAAGAACTTGCGACGCGTGTCAAAGGTTTGCCGCAAAACCGCACTCTCCAGCAGCAGAGCTAGCACCAATACCATTGTCATGGCCCTTTGCTCAATGGGGACTTGATATGGTGGGCAAGTTGCACAAATCCTGGCCAGGAGGAAAGGAGTATATGCTGGTAGCTGTCGATAAGTTTACAAAGTGGATAGAAGCGAAGCCGATAAATTCACCAGACGGAGCATCCGCAGTAAAATTCGTAAAAGGCCTCGTCTTCAGATTTGGAGTGCCCCACAGCATCGTCACAGACAACGGCAGTAACTTCACATCCCATGAATTCAAAGATTATTGCGAAGAGGTGGGTATTAAGCTGAACTTTGCGTCAGTTGCACATCCTCAAACCAATGGGCAAGTCGAGAAAGCCAATGGCATCATCTGCAATGGCATCAAGAAACGTTTGTTAGGACCACTGGAAAAAGCTCGACATACTTGGCCAGAAGAACTACCAAGCGTGTTGTGGAGCATCCGAACAACACCAAATACAGCAACGCAGGAAACTCCGTTTTTCCTGGTTCATGGAGCAGAGGCAGTACTACCAATCGAGATAGAGCACAACTCTCCACGTGTCACTGAATATGATGAAGAAACGTCGACAAGAGCGCTAGAAGACGACATCGACGCACTTGATGAAGCTCGAGATGAAGTACTATCTCGCGTAACCAAATATCAACAGGACTTGAAGAATTACCACAGTCGACGTTTGCGGCCAAGATCTTTTCAGGTGGGAGACCTAGTTCTTCGACTCACGCAAAAAAGTCATGAAAAACTCGAGTCACCATGGCTTGGCCCTTACATTTTCATGGAAGTAATCGGAGGAGGAGCATACAGGATAAAGGACAAGAAGACAGGGGTGGAGGAGCCAAACCCTTGGAACGTGGCGCAACTTAGGCGGTTCTACGCCTAGAGTCGAAATATAGTCCTTGTAAAACTTCAATGTACTGAAACGCCCGCGAGTTTTCAGACGCACTCTTTTCCTTTTTCGGGGCACCGAGTGGGGCCGGAGAAGGTTTTTAATGAGGCGGGCTCGCGGTGCTGCAATATAATAAAGATAGTGGTAATATAACTTTTCTTCTTTATCGACATGACCAAAGTCTTTGCTCCGGCGAATTTCAATATAGTTCATCAACAAAAGAAAAGCCTTGCCTTGGTATTCAAATACCTCGTGAGTCAATAAAAATACAAAATAGTACTCAATAAAAAGCTCGGGGGCTCATATTCGCCTTAAATATATAAATGCCTTGGTTCAAAACCTCGCAAATATACAAATATAGTAAAGAGTCACCGAAACACTCGGGGGCTAGACAAACAGAGAAATATAATGATTGCTTTACAATATAGTCATGGATTACAAAGAATAAATATCTACAAGAAGAAAATAACTAGTCTTGATTCAGTATGTCATCAAGAGTAACTCTGTTTTCCTCAGGAGCAGCACCAAGAAAATCGGCATAATGGCCATCCGCAAAAAAGTCGGCATCCATCCGAAGCAGGTCCTCAATCATTTCTTCGGCTATGGGCGTAACCTTCGTGTTAATCCTGTCAACACCAACTCTCCGACGTTTTACCTTTTGGTGAACCTTCTCGACAACCTGGGTAAGGTCAAGCTTCGAGTGGCAGATCTGGAGCATGATAAGAGCAAATCTGGCGCCAGCTACTAGTTGAGCTTTGACAAAATCATGGATACTGCGAGCATCCTTGAACCTTTCCATCAATTCAGGAAGAGTTTTTGGTTGGACGTTCCGAGGAAACATGGAGTTGTAAACCATGGACAAGGTCTTGGTACAGAAGTCAAGGAAATCGCGAGTTTGAGAGGCGCGATCTTGAAATCTGACAATTTGGCGGGTCCTCTCTGGGGTAGCCCAAAACAAAGAACCATGGTCCAGGGAAAGATTAACAAGGAGGTTTGTCCTGGCATTTACCCTCTCTTCTTCGGCAGCAGCATCAGTAAAGGCACCTATCAAAACAAAGAAGTGGAAACCCTTAAGAGACAATAGCATGAAGATGAAAGATATCAGAGGATGAAACAGGCATACCCGACATATTTGCACTGGCTTCATTCATTAATTCGAGCATGAAATTTTCTCGAGTAGTCGCCTTTTCAGCCTCGGAAACAGCAATTTCCTTAGCAGCCACGGCCTCGCGAGCCTGCTGGAGAGCAACTTTTTCGGCTTCAGATGGCTTGCGAGATTGTTCCATCATCATAAGTGTTTGCTTCTTCGCATACTGAAGCTGCTGTCGAAGTTCATCCAATTCTTGCGACAAGGTATCGTCGACAGGTGCAGTATCAGCAAAAGCTCTCCTCGCGCGAGAAGAAGAAGGCGACACATTGGAAGGAGCGGAAGTTGGAGTATAGTTATCAAATATCAACTGAAATATAAACATGATAAAATCAAATGACAAGCAAAGATAGAAGTTTTTCATTAATCTCTTGGAATAATTACAAGGGCATTACAGTGGAGCTAAGGAAGTACGTGTCGCCAAACGACTACTTTGGCGACAAAAGCAAAAGAAACAAAGAAAAACAGAGGCATGCAACTAGACCTCCGGCCTTGACGAGCTAGGAGTCGACGCTGGCTTAATCCCGAGATAGGCCAAGATCTTCTTCGTGTTAGGCTTGGCTGCCTTGATCAGCGACTTCCACCTTGATTGTTCTATTTGCTCGGTGTCGCCAACTTTCATCCAGTCGATAGTCTGTCGACTGTCAGCAACCAAGGCGACAGTGTTTTCAACGGCAACCTTCATATTCTCTTGGCGCATCTTTAGTCCAAGGTCTTCCGGTGTATTGAACATCTTGGCAAGGTTGAGGAAAGTCGCAGGCTCCTCTTTCTTCGGGAAGAAGTAGGGGAACAATGCCGACAATACTGTGCTAGCATTCGACACACCCTCACGAATCTCGGACCCATGAAGCTCCAGATAGGAAAGTGCGTCAAGAACAGGATCATCGACAGGATTTGTCAGATCAAAATCCTGGTTTGTTTGGGCTGTCAAGGAAACAAAGCATTAGTGAAAAGACAAGAAATAACGATTCTCATAAAAAAAAAGAGATCAGCAAAATTACTGAAAGTGCGGCGGCTCTGAGTCTTTAGGCGCTTGAGGATTCCTTCTTCACGAGAAGCTTGCGCAGCTTTGTGCTCATCTAAGGCAGCTGTAGTATCCTCAAGTTTTTTCTGCAGTTCCTCGACACCAGCAGCTTTCGCCTTGGCTTCATCAGCTTCGACCTTGGCTTTGCTAGCAGCGAGTTCGGCTTTCTTGCGAGCCGCCTCACTTTGCTCAAGTTTTCGAGCAAGTGCGTCGGCGCGCTCGTTGGCCTCTGCAAGTTTCTCTGTCGAGATATGGAAAGGAGAGAAAAGAAAGATCAAAAATCGCGACAAGCAACAGGAGTAAAAAATCAAGGAAAAAAAGCAAGTACAAAAGTCGTTACCTTCGGCTCTATTAGCATATTCACGGTACCCAATAAATTGGGAACCGATGTGGAGAAGATCCTTGATCATAGGCTGTTCAACGTGAACACAGAAAGAAAAACATCGGCATGAAAAAGAGAAAAGGTGTGAAAAAACAAAATAAGGAACATATAGATGTCGACAAGCTTACATCATCTAGGAGCAGAGTCGACGAACTGCCCAACTGAGGGGCAGGTTCAACAATCTTTTCAACCCTTGTCCTTTTTGGTGAAGGAGCAAGGGGGCTTGATGGCGGAGTAGTGGTGACGACGTTTTGTTGAGGAGGCAACGTTTCTTCTCCTTCAACTAGCGTGTCTGAGACAAGTACAGTACGTGACGTGCTTGTTCGAGGAGCCACGTCAGTAGTTGGAACTTCTTCCTCGTCATCACTATTAATCAAAAAATCGGCAGCATAAAAAGCAAGACAAGATAAATATTTCGAGTACAAAAATAGAGAGAAATAAAGACGACTTACGAGCTGACGAGGGATTCAACATAAGGATCGTAAGCTGCCTTCGGATGAGAAGGAACAACTTCTTCAGCCTTAGAGGTGCCAGAATCTTCAACATCAGTCCTTTTCCTTTTGTTCTTTGGAGAAACAGCAGGAGGAAGGGATTGCGTCGATTCACTGGCTTCAGACTCAACTTTTTTTCATGAGAAGCCGCAGATTTGTGAGAACCCGCGACTTCACTTTCACGAATAGAAGAACCTTGAGTATCTTCGGCAACGATGGCCTGTTCCTCGACTTCTCCACCCTCCGGAAGAGGAGGAAGGGAAGTCATAGTAGGATGGTTCTGTAAAAAATAGTGACCAGAAGGAAAATTAAAAAAGATGACAATATAATGAGATGCAGAGAAAGTGCAAAACAAGGTAAAAACTCGGCAAGACAAAATACCTCGGGGAGTGGATTGGCGGCGCTGTACGGTTCCACGCGACAAGAGGAAGGAATTGGGTCTTTACCCAGGCGAGAAAGTCTTCGAATCAACTTCTCCAAGTCCTTGGGGGAAAGATCACCGGAGATTCTGTTGGCGCCATTTTTACCACAATACGTCCAAAGGGGATTTTTGCGAGCCTGAAGAGGCTGCACTCTAATCCTAAGGAAGTAGGCAGTAATTTGAACACCAGACAGCTCTTTGCCTCGAGTGTTTTGAAGCTGGCGAATACGAGACATGAGTGCCTCTGTCGCTTTTTTCTCTTCCTCGGAAGCTTCGGCATCCCAGGAGCGGCGGCGCTGAATTCTGGCACTTCCGTCGAAAGGAACTATGTTGTGCTCAACGGAGTTGGCGCTTTCTTCGTGAATGTAGAGCCACTTTTTGCGCCATCCTTGGACAGAATCAGGAAATTTGACGTCGAAATAGTCGACATCGCATTTAACACAGATAACAACGCCACCTATGTTATAAGTGACGTTGTGGGAGCCATTGCGGCGGAGGCAGAAAATGCGTTTCCACAGAGCCCAATTCGGAGGGATTCCGAGGAAGCATTCGCAAAGTGTGATGAAGATAGAGATGTGAAGGATGGAATTGGGGGTCAATTGGTGCAGTTGAATCCCATAAACAAAAAGAAGACCGCGGAGGAAATCATGGATTGGGGTCGAGAGGCCGCGGATGAGATGATCAACAAAACTAACCCGATACTCCATTGGAGGCTTGGGGTAGCTTTCTTCGCTAGGAAAGCGGATGGCGTCCTCCTTCTTCATGAGGCCAAGCCTCTTCAGCATGTTGGTGTCTTGGTTGGAGATTTTGGATCTCTCCCACTCAAGATCCTCGGCGGCCATCTTGGATTCCGGAGTGCTGTGGCGAGTCAGACGCGCGCGCGGTGGCATCAACGGCAATGGCAGAGCAATGTGTGTGAGTGCGGAAGATCAGAGAAAGATTGGGCGCAGGAGAGGTTTTTGCGAAGAGGAACAGGTGAGCGGCGCAAGCGAGGGGATGAACGGAGGTTGAAGAAAGGTTTATATAAGAATTGGGTGAAGCAGTATGCCGTTGGATGAAGAAATCGTGTGGTGAGAATAGATCCTCTAGATACAAGGGTAAAAAGGTATTTTTACTGAGATAGGCGTTACCGTACGTGCGCCAGAAAAAGCGGAGGACGTGTGTCCCCCACTTGCACGACGTGTCAACGTGGTGGAAGCAACGGACCCATAGGGCAGAAAAATCACGACTATTCGAGAAGGATGAAGTAGATTTGATTAAGGGAAGCATGTCGACAAGAAAAATAAAAGAAGATTGGCGACAGGAAGAATTATTCAATACTTCGGGAGCCTTTGATCAAAAACAAGTTTTTCCCCAAATGCTCGGGGGCTACTTCGACAAAAAGTAAAATTTCGACTATGGCAATATAGAAATTGCGGGAGCCTACAACCAAGCACAAGTTCTTGGCTGTAGCCTCGGGGGCTACTCCCATCGGGAGCGCTGTTCGCGCACCCGAGAGATAAAAAAGAGAGAAGAAGAAAAAGATCATATTGGGAAATAATGACAATATAGCGACAAGGTGGACTAAAATGTTGAGCCTACAACCAAGCACAAGTTCTTGGTTGGAGCCTCGAAACTACTCCCATCGGAACGCTGTTCGCGTGCCCGATGAAATTAACAAAGGAAAAATAGAAAAGCAAGAGAGTATATTTCGAGTTATAGTTAACTCTACATATACTCCCATCGGGAGAGCAATATAAGTCATATTTGACTCGATAAAATGTGCCATTCCAACAGCCGGAAAAGCACTCGACAATATATTCTCAGAACGCCGAAGTTGCGATCAATTTCTGAATGCCGCAAAATTGCGAAGGTAAGACCCCAGATCCGTTCTGCTGGGCGTGGCATCACCAAAGACTGCGCTCTGCTACTTTTATCCGTATCAACAGATGCGCAGAAAAATCCTAACGGACGCGTTAGGTACCCGATAAATTCGACTGGGACTCGACAGAATGGTAAGACCTTAAGCGGCACCTGTCGAAGTTTACACCAGTATCCCGAGATCATGTCCAGGGACGTGATTTTGAAGTAGGTTTTTGCGGATTGCCACTAGAGCAGTTAACTAGTACCTGATCCGTCAGATGAACTAGCCCCAACTACCATTATCCCTGTACAATATAGAATTTTATGTGAAGAAGTATAAAAAAATTAAAGCTTCCGAATAAAAATAAACAGTAGAGATTTTCCCTGACTCTACGATTCAAGCAAAATCTCGGGGGGCTACTGACATAGGCATCCCAAATGGGCCTGCCGAAGATGGTACCCGGGGTTTACTGGAGGCCCAATACCCGAAGAATAAGAAGATTCGGGAGCCCAAGACTTACTAAGGAAAGATAGAGTTGTAATAGGAAGTGTTGTTTGTAATCTGGCGGGATGAGTTAGAAACCGTCTCGGACTCTGTAAACTTGTATAGCACGAATCCCTCGGCTCCACCTCCTATATAAAGGGGGAGTCGAGGGACGAAGAATCAATCGAATCATTGTCTGCAAACCCTAGTTTTCATAATCGTCGAGTACTTTTCGGCTGAAACCTTCGAGATCTACTTACCCTCTACTTCCAACTAAACCCTAGCCTACAATCCATAGGCATTGACAAGTTGATACCTTGTCACCCGTGCCGCCTCTTGACCTGCCCTTCCGCCTATATAAAGTCTCCGTGACGAAACCCCCAGTACCAAAAACCACGATACGGAAAACCTTCCAGAGACGCCGCCGCCGCCGATCCCATCTCGGGGGATCCAGGAGATCGCCTCCGGCACCCTGCCGGAGAGGGGAATCATCTCCCGGAGGACTCTACGCCGCCATGGTCGCCTCCGGTGTGATGTGTGAGTAGTCTACCCCTGGACTATGGGTCCATAGCAGTAGCTAGATGGTTGTCTTCTCCCCATTGTGCTATCATTGTCGGATCTTGTGAGCTTCCTAACATGATCAAGATCATCTATCTGTAATTCTATATGTTGCGTTTGTTGGGATCCGATGAATAGAGAATACTTGTTATGTTGATTATCAAAGTTATGCTTATGTGTTGTTTATGATCTTGCATGCTCTCCGTTACTAGTAGATGCTCTGGCCAAGTAGATGCTTGTAACTCCAAGAGGGAGTACTTATGCTCGATAGTGGGTTCATGCCTGCATTGACACCGGGACGATGTGAGAAAGTTCTAAGGTTGTGTTGTGCTGTTGCCACTAGGGATAAAACATTAGTGCTATGTTCAAGGATGTAGTCACTAGTTACATTACGCACCATACTTAATGCAATTGTCTGTTGTTAGCAACTTAATACTGGAAGGGGTTCGGATGATAACCTGAAGGTGGACTTTTTAGGCATAGATGCAGTTGGATGGCGGTCTATGTACTTTGTCGTAATGCCCAATTAAATCTCACTATACTCATCATGATATGTATGTGCATGGTCATGCTCTCTTTATTTGTCAATTGCCCAACTGTAATTTGTTCACCCAACATGCTGTTCGTCTTATGGGAGAGACACCTCTAGTGAACTGTGGACCCCGGTCCAATTCTCTTTACTGAAATACAATCTCTGCAATCTTGTTCTCTTGTTTTCTGCAAACAATCATCTTCCACACAATACGGTTAATCCTTTGTTACAGCAAGCCGGTGAGATTGACAACCTCACTGTTTCGTTGGGGCAAAGTACTTTGGTTGTGTTGTGCAGGTTCCACGTTGGCGCCGGAATCACTGGTGTTGCGCCGCACTACATCCCGCCGCCATCAACCTTCAACGTGCTTCTTGGCTCCTCCTGGTTCGATAAACCTTGGTTTCTTTCTGAGGGAAAACTTGCTGCTGTGCGCATCATACCTTCCTCTTGGGGTTGCCCAACGAACGTGTGAAATACACGCCATCAAGCTCTTTTTCTGGCGCCGTTGCCGGGGAGATCAAGACACGCTGCAAGGGGAGTCTCCACTTCTCAATCTCTTTACTTTGTTTTTGTCTTGCTTAGTTTTATTTACTACTATGTTTGCTGCGTTATATCAAAACACAAAAAAAAAATAGTTGCTAGCTTTACTTTATTTACTGTCTTGCACTCTATATCAAAAACACAAAAAAAAAATTAGTTACTTGTTTACTTTACTTAATATCATGCATGTTTTTATTTCACTAGTTAAGCATAATGGAAAACAACAAAAATATGAGAGATCTTTATGAACTTTATCTTGAATTAGGACATGATGTGTTTGAAGAGAGAATTAAAAAACCCATGGAACTTTATATGCATGCTAATGGGAATGTTATTACTATGGATGCTTTGAACACCATTGTTGCTAATGCTATGGAAAATTCTAAGCTTGGGGAAGCTGGCTCTGATGAGCATGATCTTTTTAGTCCCCCAAGCATTGAGGAGAAAATTTTCTTTCATGATTACAATATGTCTCCTATATATGATGATAGCCACTTTGTTGAATTTGCTCCCACTACAACTAATAAAATTGATTATGCTTACGTGGAGAGTAATAATTTTATGCATGAGACTCATGATAAGAATGCTTTATGTGATAGTTACATTGTTGAGTTTGCCCATGATGCTACTGAAAATTATTATGAGAGAGGAAAATATGGTTGTAGAAATTTTCATGTTACTAAAACACCTCTCTATGTGCTGAAATTTTTGAAGCTACACTTGTTTTATCTTCCTATGCTTGTTACTTTGCTCTTCATGAACTTGTTTATTTACAAGATTCCTATGCATAGGAAGCATTTTAGACTTAAATGTGTTTTGAATTTTCCTCTTGATGCTCTCTTTTGCTTCAAATACTATTTCTTGCGAGTGCATCATTAAAACTGCTGCTGCCCATCTTAATGGCTATAAAGAAAGAACTTTTTGGGAGATAACCCAAGTGTTATTTTGCTACAGTACTTTGTTTTATTTTGTGTCTTGGAAGTTGTTTACTACTGTAGCAACCTCTCCTTATCTTAGTTTTGTGTTTTGTTGTGCCAAGTTAAGCCGTTGATAGAAAAGTAAGTACTAGATTTGGATTACTGCACAGTTCCAGATTTCTTTGCTGTCACGAATCTGGGTCCACCTCCCTGTAGGTAGCTCAGAAAATTAAGCCAATTTACGTGCATGATCCTCAGATATGTACGCAACTTTCATTCAATTTGAGCATTTTCATTTGAGCAAGTCTGGTGCCATTTTAAAATTCATCAATACGAACTGTTCTGTTTTGACAGATTCTGCCTTTTATTTCGCATTGCCTCTTTCGCTATGTTGGATGAATTTCTTTGATCCACTAATGTCCAGTAGCATTATGCAATGTCCAGAAGTGTTAAGAATGATTGTGTCACCACTGAATATGTCAATTTATATTGTGCACTAACCCTCTAATGAGTTGTTTCGAGTTTGGTGTGGAGGAAGTTTTCAAGGATCAAGAGAGGAGTATGATGCAACATGATCAAGGAGAGTGAAAGCTCTAAGCTTGGGGATGCACCCGGTGGTTCACCCCTGCATATATCAAGAAGACTCAAGCGTCTAAGCTTGGGGATGCCCAAGGCATCCTTCTTCATCGACAACATTATCAGGTTCCTCCCTGAAACTATATTTTTATTCCATCACATCTTATGTGCTTTTTCTTGGAGCGTCGGTTTGTTTTTGTTTTTGTTTTGTTTGAATAAAATGGATCCTAGCATTCACTTTATGGGAGAGAGACACGCTCCGCTGTAGCATATGGACAAGTATGTCCTTGGTTTCTACTCATAGTATTCATGGCGAAGTTTCTCCTTCGTTAAATTGTTATATGGTTGGAATTGGAAAATGATACATGTAGTAATTGCTATAAATGTCTTGGGTAATGTGATACTTGGCAATTGTTGTGCTCATGATTAAGCTCTTGCATCATATGCTTTGCACCCATTAATGAAGAAATACATAGAGCATGCTAAAATTTGGTTTGCATATTTGGTTTCTCTAAGGTCTAGATAATTTCTAGTATTGAGTTTGAACAACAAGGAAGACGGTGTAGAGTCTTATAATGTTTTCAATATGTCTTTTATGTGAGTTTTGCTGCACCGGTTCATCCTTGTGTTTGTTTCAAATAAGCCTTGCTAGCCTAAACCTTGTATCGAGAGGGAATACTTCTCATGCATCCAAAATACTTGAGCCAACCACTATGTCATTTGTGTCCACCATACCTACCTATACTACATGGTATTTTCCGCCATTCCAAAGTAAATTGCTTGAGTGCTACCTTTAAAATTCCATCATTCACCTTTGCAATATATAGCTCATGGGACAAATAGCTTAAAAACTATTGTGGTATTGAATATGTAATTATGCACTTTATCTCTTATTAAGTTGCTTGTTGTGCGATAACCATGTTCACTGGGGACGCCATCAACTTTTCATTGTTGAATTTCATGTGAGTTGCTATGCATGTTCGTCTTGTCTGAAGCAAGAGAGATCTACCACCATATGGTTAAGCATGCATATGTTAGAGAAGAACATCGGGCCGCTAACTAAAGCCATGCTCCATGGTGGAAGTTTCAGTTTTGGACAACAATCCTCAAATCTCAAATGAGAAAATTATTAATTGTTGGTATATGCTTATGCATAAAAGAGGAGTCCATTATCTGTTGTCTATGTTGTCCCGGTATGGATGTCTAAGTTGAAGAATAATCAATAGCGAGAAATCCAATGCGAGCTTTCTCCTTAGACCTTTGTACAGGCGGCATAGAGGTACCCCTTTGTGACACTTGGTAAAAACAATGCATTGTGATGACCCGGTAGTCCAAGCTAATTAGGACAAGGTGCGGGCACTATTAGTACGCTATGCATGAGGCTTGCAACTTATAAGATATAATTTACATGATGCATATGCTTTATTACTACCGTTGACAAAATTGTTTCATGTTTTCAAAATCAAAGCTCTAGCACAAATATAGCAATCGATGCTTTTCCTCTATGGAGGACCATTCTTTTACTTTCAATGTTGAGTCAGTTCACCTATTTCTCTCCACCTCAAGAAGCAAACACTTGTGTGAACTGTGCATTGATTCCTACATACTTGCTTATTGCACTTATTATATTACTCTATGTTGACAATTATCCATGAGATATACATGTTACAAGTTGAAAGCAACCGCTGAAACTTAATCTTCCTTTGTGTTGCTTCAATGCCTTTACTTTGAATTATTGCTTTATGAGTTAACTCTTATGCAAGACTTATTGATGCTTGTCTTGAAGTACTATTCATGAAAAGTCTTTGCTTTATGATTCACTTGTTTACTCATGTCATATACAATGTTTTGATCGCTGCATTCACTACATATGCTTTACAAATAGTATGATCAAGATTATGATGGCATGTCACTCCAGAAATTATCTGTGTTATCGTTTTACCTGCTCGGGATGAGCAGAACTAAGCTTGGGGATGCTGATACGTCTCCGACGTATCGATAATTTCTTATGTTCCATGCCACATTATTGATGTTAACTACATGTTTTATGCAAACGTTATGTAATAGTCGTGCATGATAAGGAACTAACCGATTAACAAGATGCCGAAGTGCCGATTCTTTGTTTTCTGCTGTTTTTGGTTTCGAAATCCTAGTAAGGAAATATTCTCGGAATTGGACGAAATCAAAGCCCAGGGGCCTATTTTCTCACGAAGCTTCCAGAAGTCCGAAGGAGAGACGAAGAGGGGCCACGGAGGGGCCACACCATAGGGCGGCGCGGCCCCCCCTTGGCCGCGCCGGCCTGTAGTGTGGGGCCCCCGTGCCGCCTCTTGACCTGCCCTTCCGCCTATATAAAGTCTCCGTGACGAAACCCCCAGTACCGAAAACCACGATACGGAAAACCTTCCAGAGACGCCGCCGCCGCCGATCCCATCTCGGGGGATCCAGGAGATCGCCTCCGGCACCCTGCCGGAGAGGGGAATCATCTCCCGGAGGACTCTACGCCGCCATGGTCGCCTCCGGTGTGATGTGTGAGTAGTCTACCCCTGGACTATGGGTCCATAGCAGTAGCTAGATGGTTGTCTTCTCCCCATTGTGCTATCATTGTCGGATCTTGTGAGCTGCCTAACATGATCAAGATCATCTATCTGTAATTCTATATGTTGCGTTTGTTGGGATCCGATGAATAGAGAATACTTGTTATGTTGATTATCAAAGTTATGCTTATGTGTTGTTTATGATCTTGCATGCTCTCCGTTACTAGTAGATGCTCTGGCCAAGTAGATGCTTGTAACTCCAAGAGGGAGTACTTATGCTCGATAGTGGGTTCATGCCTGCATTGACACCGGGACGATGTGAGAAAGTTCTAAGGTTGTGTTGTGCTGTTGCCACTAGGGATAAAACATTAGTGCTATGTTCAAGGATGTAGTCACTAGTTACATTACGCACCATACTTAATGCAATTGTCTGTTGTTAGCAACTTAATACTGGAAGGGGTTCGGATGATAACCTGAAGGTGGACTTTTTAGGCATAGATGCAGTTGGATGGCGGTCTATGTACTTTGTCGTAATGCCCAATTAAATCTCACTATACTCATCATGATATGTATATGCATGGTCATGCTCTCTTTATTTGTCAATTGCCCAACTGTAATTTGTTCACCCAACATGCTGTTCGTCTTATGGGAGAGACACCTCTAGTGAACTGTGGACCCCGGTCCAATTCTCTTTACTGAAATACAATCTACTGCAATCTTTGTTCTCCGTTTTCTGCAAACAATCATCTTCCACACAATACGGTTAATCCTTTGTTACAGCAAGCCGGTGAGATTGACAACCTCACTGTTTCGTTGGGGCAAAGTACTTTGGTTGTGTTGTGCAGGTTCCACGTTGGCGCCGGAATCACTGGTGTTGCGCCGCACTACATCCCGCCGCCATCAACCTTCAACGTGCTTCTTGGCTCCTCCTGGTTCGATAAACCTTGGTTTCTTTCTGAGGGAAAACTTGCTGCTGTGCGCATCATACCTTCCTCTTGGGGTTGCCCAACGAACGTGTGAAATACACGCCATCAAGCATTAGCAACAATGGTGTTCAAAGCATTCATACTAATAACATTCCCATTAGCATGCATAAGTTCCATGGGTTTTTTTAATTTTCTCTTCAAACACATCAGGTCCTAATTCAAGATAAAGTTCATAAAGATCTCTCATTTTGTTGTTGTCTTCCATTAAACCTTACTAGTGTAAAACAAGAAACAAAAAGATGCAATTGCAGGATCTAAAGGAAATAGCTTCGAGCACACACACAATGGCAACAGAAAAGTACTTAGTTACCTGGGACCGAAGTATGAGTGCCTTTTACCTTTCCTCCCCGGCAACGGCGCCAGAAAAGTGCTTGATGTCTACGGGTGCTTCTATTCTTGTAGAAAGTGTTGGGCCTCCAAGAGCAGAGGTTTATAGAACAGCAGCAAGTTTCCCTTAAGTGGATCACCCAAGGTTTATCGAACTCAGGGAGGAAGAGGTCAAAGATATCCCTCTCAAGCAACCCTGCAATCACGATACAAGAAGTCTCTTGTGTCCCCAACACACCTAATACACTTGTCAGATGTATAGGTGCACTAGTTCGGCGAAGAGATAGTGAAATACAAGTGGTATGAATATATATAAGCAGTAGTAACGGCGCCAGAAAAGTGCTTGCTGGCGTGCAGTTGATGGTAGTAATATTGCAGGAAGTAAACATGCAGCAGAACAGTAAACAAGCAGCGATAGCAGTATTTAGGAACAAGGCCTAGGGATCATACTTTCACTAGTGGACACTCTCAACATTGATCACATAACAGAATAAATAAATAGATGCTAGACTCTACACCCTCTTGTTGGATGATGAACACCACAAACTGTGTAGGATTACACGAACCCTCAATGCCGGAGTTAACAAGCTCCACAATATTCAATGTTCATATTTAAATAACCTTAGAGTGCATAACAGATCAACATAACCAAACCAAGTACTAACATAGCATGCACACTGTCACCTTCACACTACGAAAGGAGGAATAGATCACATCAATACTATCATAGCAATAGTTAACTTCATAATCTACAAGAGATCACAATCATAGCCTACGCCAAGTACTACACGATGCACACACTGTCACCATTACACCGTGCAGGAGGAATAAACTACTTTAATAACATCACTAGAGTAGCACACAGATAAATTGTGATACAAAACACATTGCAATCATAAAGAGATATAAATAAGCACTTCACTATGCTATTCATAACAGTGAATAAGTATTCTATGAAATATAGCCTAAGAGACCCACACGGTGCACACACTGTCACCTTTACACACGTGGGACAAGGAGTCTCCGGAGATCACATAAGTAAAATCCACTTGACTAGCATAATGACATCTAGATTACAAGCATCATCATATGAATCTCAATCATGTAAGGCAGCTCATGAGATTATTGTATTGAAGTACATAGGAGAGAGATGAACCACATAGCTACCGGTACAACCCCGAGCCTCGATGGAGAACTACTCCCTCCTCATGGGAGACAGCAGCGTTGATGAAGATGGCGGTGGTGTTGATGGAGAAGCCTTCCGGGGGCACTTCCCCATCCCGGCGGCGTGCCGGAACAGAGACTCCTGTCCCCAGATCTTGGCTTCGCGATGGCGGCGGCTCTGGAAGGTTTCTCGTACCGTGGCTTTTTCGTATCGAGGTTTTAGGTCGAGGACCTTTAAATAGGCGAAGAGGCAGAGTCGGAGGGCTGACGAGGCGACGACACAGTAGGGGGGCGCGGCCCACCCCCTGGCCGCGCCAGCCTATCATCTGGGGCCCACAGGGCCCTCCTCTGGCGGCTCTCGGGTGTTCTGGAAGCTTCGTGTGATTCTAAGATGCTGGGCGTTGATTTCGTCCAATTCCGAGAATATTTCCTTACTAGGATTTCTGAAAACAAAAACAGCAGAAAACAGGAACTGGCACTTCGGCATCTCATCAATAGGTTAGTTCCGGAAAATGCATAAAAACGATATAAAGTGTGAACAAAACATGTAGGTATTGTCATAAAACTAGCATGGAACATAAGAAATTATAGATACGTTTGAGACGTATCAATGATCTCCTCCAATTCCCCGTCCCGGCGAGGTGCCAGAACGGAGTTTCTGGTCTCGAGACGGAGTTTCGCGACGGTGGTGGCGTACTGGATGTCTTCTCGCGATTTCGACTTCCTCCCGTGCGTTTTTAGGTCGAAGGCAATAAGTAGTCCGAAAGAGGGCGTCGGAGGCCAGCCGAGGCCGCCACACACTAGGGCCGCGCGCCCCCCTCCTGGGCCGCGCTGGCCTAGTGTGTGGGGCCCTCGGGCCCCCACCTGGCTTGCCCTTCTGGCTCCGTCAGTATTCTGGGAGAATAGGACCTTTCGCATAAATTCCGAGGATTTTCCTGAAAGTTGGATTTCTGCACAAAAACGAGACACCAGAACAGTTCTGCTGAAAACAGCGTTAGTCCGTGTTAGTTGCATCCAAAATACACAAATTAGAGGCAAAACAATAGCAAAAGTGTTCGGGAAAGTAGATACGTTTTGGACGTATCAACTCCCCCAAGCTTAGCTTATTGCTTATCCTCAAGCAATTCAGTTAACAACTGAGTGATAAAAGAACTTTCACGAACACATTTGTTCATATGATGTAAATATTCTCATGCTATGGCTAACACTTAGGCAGTTCATAATAAGATACATGCAAATAAGATCATCCAATAGCTATGTCAATCATGGAAAGGTACCAACAATTAATAATAAGCATCATGAATCATGTATATAAGCAGGATTGCAATGTCCATAAAAGAGTATGATAGAGTGGTATCTCGCTTGCCCATATTTGATCAGCAAAACATAAATGCTCAGGCACCTCTGAAGTTCATAGAAAGACTAGAAATAGTGATTGTCAAAGATAAAAGCATCAAAGTTATACCACAATTAATAATATTTTGGGACAAGCATATTATACTAAGAATGACAGTTGTGCTCTCAAGAAAGTGCTCAAAGAAAGGATGGAGACTCAATGTAAAAGTAAAAGATTAACCCTTCGCAGAGGGAAGCAGGGATTAACATGTGCTAGAGCTTTTCATTTGTAAAACAAGAGTAAAATTATTTTGAGAGGTGTTTGTTGTTGTCAACAAATGATAATGGGTACTCTAACTACCTCGTCAACCAGACTTTCAAGAGCGGCTCCCATGAATGACGTTATCTCTACCAGCAAGGTAGATCATCCCTCTTCTCTTTTGTTTACACACGTATTTTAGTTTTATTATGGGTGACACTCCCCCCAACCTTTGCTTACACAAGCCATGGCTAACCGAATCCTCGGGTGCCTTCCATCAATCACATACCATGGAGGAGTGTCTATTTGCAATTTAAGTTGCTTACTGATAAATCAGGGCAAAACATGTGAAGAGAGTTATTAATGAAAGTTGATTAATTGGGGCTGGGAACCCCGTTGCCAGCTCTTTTTGCAAAATTATTGGATAAGCGGATGTGCCACTAGTCCATATAAAAGTCCTTCAAGAGTAAATGACAAGATTGAAAGATAAACACCACATATTTCCTCATGAGCTATAAAACATTAACACAAATTGAGAAGCGTTTTGAAGGTTTAAAGGTAGCACATGAGAGTTTACTTGGAATGGTTTGAAATGCCATGCATAGGTATTTATGGTGGACACTCTGGAATAACTTGGTTTTCATGTGTTTGGAGGCACGAGCAGCGTTCCCGCTCAGTACAAGTGAAGGCTAGCAATAGACTAGGAAGCGACAATCAAGAGAGCAGTAACTGTCATAATCATGCTTGCGATAAAAATAAATTAACGGAGGCATAAAAGTGATACGAGAACTCTGAGGTAAAGCAAATCATCGAGGCTTAATTGACATTTTGTTCAGTCATATGCATGCGTGAGCATGTGCCAAGTTGATTCAAGAGAATTATTCAGAGGAGGATACCACAATATCATACCTATTTATGAATAAAACAATGCAAGCAAACATCCATGACATGCTACTCATATTAATAAATTGGAGCTAAACATGAGAGATCATGAACTACTAGACTTTCTTAAATGACATATACCTCACATGAACCAACTAAGCATGCTCACATGGATGAGTATATGTACAAAAATGAAAACAAATAGAGTTCATACCAGCCTCTCACCACAATCAGATTGTCGTAGATCGTCATTATTGCTTTTTCACTTGTATAGCTTGAATAATATGGAATGAAAACCACGCTCCAGCCACCGAAGACCATTGAACTCATAATGAACTTTACAAAACCAAAGAACAGCAAATATTTTTGGTGTTTTCGAATTTGGAAATAAGAACAAAAGGAAACAAGCAAACAAAGCAAAATCTTTTTGGATTTTCTTATAGCAAAGCAACGATAGCAAATAAAGCAAGAAACTAAAATGAACAAGTGGTGAAGAGAAACAACAGAAATATTTTTGGTCTTTTGGTGTTTTAGGAAAGAAACAAAGTACGAATAAGAAAATGAAAACTAAAAGAAACACAGAAAAGCAAGATGGCAGAAATCTGCCAAAACTTGACAGCAGTACAGAAAACGATTTTTACAAAAATCTTCTGTTGCTCAGTTCGAAAAGTGTTCAACTAATGAAAGTTAGATAACAACCTGGGGAAGATGCACAAAAATTGGCAGCTCAAAATAACGTTCTGGCTGTGCGCACGAATTTGTTTAGTAACAGTCCAGAATCTGTTTTCAGGCAGCACTTCCCCAAATATCATCTTCCTCTCATTAGAAAACCACTCAAAGAAACTAAACAAGTATATACAAGTATCCAGCAACCATAATATGCAAAGAATGAGTGATGCTGGTATACCTCCCCCCAAGCTTAGGCTTTTGGCCTAAGTGGAGATCAACCCCAACGAGGGTCTGGGTTCCATGCCGGTGGATCATACATGGCGTAGTCATAATAAGGTCCCGATGCAGAAGAAAAGCGTGGAGGCTCCTCATGCCCAGCTTGTGGATGCGAAGAACTCGCTGCATCGGATGACGAATCGAGGTGTTCCTCGGCCTCCTCCGTGTTGTCTCTTGCACGATGGTCATCTCCCTCTATGTATGTCTTCAGTTCACCTTCCGTGACTGACCAATCCTCCCTGGAATCAAGGTTAAACAGAGCAGGTGCAGGCAATCCTACTAATTTTTCAGTTTTCTTAGTTATTCTCCAAGCTTTCTTGTAAAATGTTATTCTATAAGACAGGTTGCTCAAATTGGACGAATCAGAAACGAATTCATGCTTAATCATGGAGACTATGTCAAGTTTCTCTATGGGAATTTGAATATCAAGATGGTGAGGTTCTACACCATGCATAGCTAATAAACGAGAGGCGATGAGACCTTCACAAATTCCTCCCTTCTCACGGTTAGTAGCAAGTCTGTTGGCTATCAAAGCACCCAAGTTATAAGTCCTATCACCTTGTAATGCAGCAGCTAGAAAGGCTAAATCCTGGATAGATATTTTACTTCCATTCTTTCTTGCTAGAACACACTTGGTGATGAAATAAGCAAAGTAGCGAATAGCTGGGAGTTGAATGCTACTGATTTTACCACCATCCTCTGAGAAGCTTCTTCCATGACAAATCATCTTGAAGAGGTCCAAGAACTCTTGCGGTGATCCCCTTATCTTCTCGCATGATCCCCATTGCGGCACTCTAATTGCTGCACAAAAATCATTGAATGGCAAGTTGACAGTTTTATTATAAATTTTGTGCTGAACCATGGGGTTAGATCGCGACCAATTGAATTTAAAATCCTGCACTACAGACATAGTCAGTTTTGCATATTGGCATGGTTCACCATCAACAAAATCATCCAACCCTGCACGAGAGATTAGACTTTGAACATCTTGCAAGATTCCTACACTTCTCACAAAATCCACGCACGGGTAGTAAGCGGGATGTACTCCTTCTTCGCGGTGAACTCTCATAACCTGTTGCACCTCCAATTCTTGTTGGTTGAGTTGGTGCCTACTCCCTTCCATTTTCTGAAATTTTTCAACAAACAATATAAAATTTGATTTGGTGACATATAATTGAGGGAAACTTCCATAGGAACTTGCTAGAGTACTAATCATGCATCAAAACTAGTTTCTACCACTTAGAACAAGCATGCAAGCTCACTAAACATGTTACCTACAGCAGCAAAATATTCAAGATATACTCAACCAAACAAAATTCTACTTGGATGGTTGGAGGAGTCACATACCGAAGAGCAAATATGCCAAATTTCAGACAGAAATCTGGGCTGAGCAAAGAGATAGATAAATCTGGAGCTCTTGAGCAAAAACACGAGTGAGAGGAACCTGGTGCGAGTTTTTTCGGGAGAGAGAAGAGAGTGGGAGGAAGAGATGATGAAGTGGGGCAAAGGGGGACCCACACACCAGGGTGGCGCGCCCCCCTTGCTGGCCGCGCTGGCCTGTGGGGTGCCACCCTGGGGTGCCCCACTGGTCATCCCCAGGTGCTCCCAGGTGCATTTTCGAAAAATAGGACCAATGGTATAATTTTTGTGAATTTTTGAAAACTTTGAAAAATGCACATTTCTGGGTATTAAGTTTATTATTACTGGCCAGGAAATTTTTTGAAATCTCTAATTGACTAAGAAACTTTACAAAACAAAAGTGCTACAGAAAGTAGAACAAGTGGAGGAAGAAAGAGATGTTTAGTTCTTCTATGCATATAAAATGAATTTGTTAACAAGGTTGATCAAGTCTTGCCACCAAATAAATTTTACATAACATAAGAAGAATTAAACCTCAAATCAATCATGTTACCTTGTATTGTATTGATATGGATCCAATCACAAGAGTTTGATATTCTTCTTTAGGCTCATATATAGGACAATCAATGGTTCCCACTTTGATAGTTCTCACATTAGAAATTGTATTAACTCCACATGCTTTCTCAATCCTCTTGGGAAAATAAACGGTATGCTCCTTGTCATCAACATTGAAAGTAACTTTTCCTTTATTGCAATCAATAACAGCCCCTGCGGTGTTAAGAAAAGGTCTCCCAAGAATAATAAACATATTATCATCTTCAGGCATTTCCAACACAACAAAATCAGTTAATATCAAGCAGTTATTCGTAACTTGAACAGGAACATCCTCACATATACCAACAGGAATAGCAGTAGATTTATCAGCCATTTGCAAAGATATATCAGTCGGTATCAACTTATCTAAATAAAGTCTCTTATAAAGAGAGAAAGGCATAACACTAACACCCGCTCCCAAATCACATAGAGCAGTTCTAACATAATTATTCTTAATAGAACAAGGAATGGTCAGTATACCTGGGTCGCCAAGCTTCTTTGGAACCTTACCATTAAAAGAGTAATTAGCAAGCATAGTGGAAAACTCCTCATTAGGAATTTTCCTTTTGTTAGACACAATATCTTTCATATAATTTGAATAAGGAGGCAATTTAATAGCATCAGTCAAAGGTATTTGCAGGAATAAAGGTTTTTTTTTTTGAAGCTTTACTGTAGGGGAGTCCCCCGCAGCTCTTTTATTAATTAGAGGTTAGAAACAGAGTCAAAATCTACTCTACTATATGTACAAAAAAATAAAAAAGAAATTACAAGAGGTTGTCAATCCATGCAGCTAATATGTGAACATCACCCTTCCTCACTCTGTACTTAAGCAGGGTAATATCTTGTAGAAAACCAGCTTTCCACGCTCTAAAAGAAGGTTTCATCCCTTTGAAAATTTTATCATTCCTTTGCTTCCATAAGGAATAAAGGTTTCATCCAATCACATAATTTGTTATAGTGTTCTTCTTCCTTTGATTTTAGTTTCTTAGCAGGAAAAGGCATTTGCTTTTGAACCCAAGGTTCCCTTTCATTACCATGTTTCTTAGCAATAAAATCTTCTTTAGTATACTTCTTATTTTTAGCATGCTTTTCAGGTTCTTCTTCAACCTCTTCTTTATCAGAAGCATCATTCTTATCATTATCTTTATCATGTTCATTACCACTTTTAATTTCAGCATCAGAAATAGAAATACTCTTAGGATCATTAACAGGCTCAGAGGATTCCACAACAGTTTTATGTTTCTTTTTCTTTTTCTTAGATGGAGCACTAGTTTCAGTTCGTTGAGAATCTTGTTCAATTCTTTTGGGATGCCCTTCAGGATATAGAGGATCCTGGGTAGAGACACCACCTCTAGTTGTTACTTCATAAGCATGTTTCTCTTTAGAATTATTTTTTAATAAGTCATTTTGCACTTTAGTAAGCTGATCAATTTGAGTTTGAACCATTTGAAAATGTTTAACAAGCATCTTAACATCATTGGAGGTTCTCTCCACAATACCATGCAATTCACCAATAGCTCGAGAATTTTCCATTAAATGATTCTCTACTCTCATATTGAAATTACTTTGCTTAATAATATAATTATCCAACTCATCTAAGCATTGCGCAGGAGGTTTTGAATACGGAATATCTTCCGTAGTAAAGCGCTGAAGGGAGTTTACCTCAATCATGGATGAAGGGGGAATTATCTCACATATATCTTCTATGGGAGGTAGATTCTTCACATCTTCAGATTTAATACCTTTCTCCTTGAGAGACTTCTTGGCTTCCCTCATATCTTCATCATTCAATTTAATTAAACCCCTCTTCTTCAATATTGGCGTTGGAATTGGTTCAGGCGTAGTCCAATCATCATGATTCCGGCCTATTTTAGCCAATAATTCTTCAGCTTCGTCTGGAGTTCTTTTCCTGAAAACACAACCAGCACAACTATCCAAATATGCCCTAGACTCAATGGTTAGTCCACTATAAAATATATCAAGTCCCTAAATCATGTCCAGGTCGAGCTCTGATAAGATAACAAAATCTTGCCCAAGCCTCAGGCAATTTCTCTTCATTTCCCTGGTCAAATCTATAAATTTTCTGTAAAGAAACATGTTGAGCACTAGCAGGAAAGTATTTTCGAAAGAAAACATCACGCAAATCAGTTGGACTTCTAATAGAACCAGGAGACAAATTATTATACCAAGTTTTAGCATCATCCTTTAATGAGAAAGGAAAAAATTTAGCGACAAAATAAGTACGCATCTTGACATCATCACAAAACAAGCTACTCATAGAAGAAAGTTCAATCATGTGTTCTACAGCACTTTCTTTTTCAGTACCACAAAAGGGTGCTTTCTCTACAATAGCTATATGAGATAGATCAAGAGAAAAATCATAATCTTTATCCTTAATGCATATAGGAGATGTGGCAAATTTAGGATCAGGAGATAACTTATGTCTAACAGTATATTGTGTGAGAAACTTTTTAATTTTGCTTGCATCAGCAGTAGCATTGCATCTAGTAATAAAATCATCATTAAGCTCCACATAATCTTCATCACGATCATCACTAGAATAATCAAGTTTAGGTGAATTAACAGGTGTAGTAGCATTAGGAGTTTCAGTATTTTCAATTTGTCTAGACCTAGCAATTGTAGCATCTAGAAAGGATCGCAATGAACCACTATCATCAAGCACAGCAGAAACATTATCAATATTATGAGAGTTTTCAGATTCAGCAGAAGTGCCAGCAAGTGAAGCTTGTGGCGGTGAAACAAGTCGACTTATCACAGATGGTGAATCAAGAGTAGCAGAGGTACTCAGAGTTGTACCTTTTCTTGTAGTGGATGGTAATATGGCGACTTTAGGATCGCGAGGTTTACCCATGATGGAGAATTTGCAGCGAACAATATCAATCCAAGTGAACTTCCAAATAAAGCTATGTTCCCCGGCAACGGCGCCAGAAAACAGTCTTGATAACCCACAAGTATAGGGGATCACAGCAGTCTTCGTGGATAGTAAAACCCAATTTATTGATTCGACACAAGGAGACAAAGAATACTTGAAAGCCTTAACAACGGAGTTGTCAATTCAGCTGCACCTGGAAACAGACTTGCTCGCAAGAGTTTATCAGTAGTAACAGTTTTATAGCAGTAGCGGTAGTGAAATAACAGCAGCAGAGTAACAGAGACAGCAGTAGTGATTATAGTAAACAGCAGGATTAAAATACTGTAGGCACGGGGACGGATAACGGGCGTTGCATGGATGAGAGAAACTCATGTAACAATCAAGCAGGGCATTTGCAGATAATAATAAAACGGTGTCTAAGTACAAAGCAATCAATAGGCATGTGTTCCAATTATAGTCGTACGTGCTCGCAATGAGAAACTTGCACAACATCTTTTGTCCTACCAGCCGGTGGCAGCCGGGCCTCAAGGGAATCTACTGGATATTAAGGTACTCCTTTTAATAGAGTACCGGAGCAAAGCATTAACACTCCGTGAACACATGTGATCCTCACATCACTACCACCCCCTCCGGTTGTCCCGATTTCTGTCACTTCGGAGCCATTGGTTCCGGACAGCGACATGTGTATACAACTTGCAGGTAAGACCATAAACAATGAATATCATGATGAAATAATAACATGTTCAGATCTGAGATCATGGCACTCGGGCCCTAGTGACAAGCATTAAGCATAACAAGTTGCAACAATATCATCAAAGTACCAATTACGGACACTAGGCACTATGCCCTAACAATCTTATACTATTACATGACCAATCTCATCCAATCCCTACCATCCCCTTCAGCCTACAGCGGGGGAATTACTCACGCATGGATGGGGGAAACATGGCTGGTTGATGGAGAGGCGTCGGTGATGATGATGGCGATGATCTCCTCCAATTCCCCGTCCCGGCGAGGTGCCAGAACGGAGTTTCTGGTCCCGAGACGGAGTTTCGCGATGGTGGCGGCGTACTGGATGTCTTCTCGCGATTTCGACTTCCTCCCGTGCGTTTTTAGGTCGAAGGCAATAAGTAGTCCGAAAGAGGGCGTCGGGGGCCATCCGAGGCCGCCACACACTAGGGCCGCTTGCCCCCCTCCTGGGCCACGCCGGCCTAGTGTGTGGGGCCCTCGGGCCCCCACCTGGCTTGCCCTTCTGGCTCCGTCAGTATTCTGGGAGAATAGGACCTTTCGCATAAATTCCGAGGATTTTCCTGAAAGTTGGATTTCTGCACAAAAACGAGACACCAGAACAGTTCTGCTGAAAACAACGTTAGTCCGTGTTAGTTGCATCCAAAATACACAAATTAGAGGCAAAACAATAGCAAAAGTGTTCGGGAAAGTAGATACGTTTTGGACATATCAGTGATGCATGATGGCGAAATCTCCTCATCACCTGACTCAATGGATGATGTTGACGCTACCGAGGATTCCGGCTCGGCCGCCGACGGTCCCGAAAAAATTGGTGCTGCAAAGCGATGTGATCCTTCTTTCCCGACGAGAAAACGGAAGCTTCCAAACGTCATCTCCATTAATTGCTTCTCCCAGATTGACATATGCAGGCAAACGGGCGGGTAGGTGAGGAACAAATCGACAAGACCAGATTGGATCTGTTTACCTCCTTCCATCACGTTGCTTGATGCCAACGATGGTGATGATGATGCCATCGAGATCAGGACCTTGCTACCTCAAATTCCCACAGACAGCGCCAATTGACGAGGCATGAACTCGTCAATGCCTACAGATTATAGACTTAGGGTTTCGTGAAAATAGAGAAGAAGTAGAACTCGAAGGTGGTCAGATGAACAAATGCGTCCAACTTGAAACAATATGGTAGCTAGGGTTTACAATGATCGGTCTTCTTTTCGTCCTCAGCTTCACCCTTATATGGAGGCGAAGCCGAAGCTTTCCGTGCCATACAAGTATACAATCATCGGGCCGTGTTGGGCCTTTCCAAATATTATTACAAGTTTCCATATATCAACTCTACTTTCTTGGGCTGCACATCATCGACTTCATGGGCCTGCTAATCTTCGAGTCCATAATCCTTCGACTCTTCAGATGCATGAATATATAACCAGGGGTATACTTGTCGTATGCCCATTAGGCATACCCATGTCAGTTCTCTACCTACAAGCCTGGTAATTTGGAGTTGTCTATCAAGTAGGTGGTGCGCCTCAGTGCATTATGGGCATGGAAGATATCAAGATCAAGACTCAAGATGGTGATGAACTGGTGCTTCAGGATGTTAGATATGTGTCAAGGTCTCAGAGGAACCTTATCTCACTTGGGGAACTCCATGGCAACGGTTATGTCTACCGAGTTGACAGGGACAAGTTGACCATATGAGTCAAGAAGGACAAGAAGCTGGTGTTGAAGGGCAGGAGGAATAGGAATAACATGTACAAGGTGCATGTGAGCATCTTTTTAGATGGAGCTGAAAAGGAGGAAGCGGCGACGAGATCAGCATGGGCAACCGAGAGTCCAATGAGGATTTGGACGCCGGATCAAGAAAATGAGTAACGATACAGAGATGTTCACGCGAAGATGATGATTTACAAGTTTGGAACATATTCGCCAAGGTGGAGATTGTTGAAATTGTGTCGGATATGTGTATAGGCTACAGTTGGACTTGAATTGTGCGGGTACGTTATGTGTTGAAGTCGAACTCTGTAACCTGGAACTAATATATAAAGGAACCCAGGGTAGCCAAAACACACTAGACGAAAGCTTAGGTTAGACAAAAGATTGATTTCCAGGGACGGTCCGGTGCCCGTGGCAGGGACGCTGGACCGGCGTGGCGTTCGTAGATCTAACGTGTGTGTATACCATAGCAGGCTTGTCGTCGATGGTACTATGATAGTACCTGGGGAGAAGCGTCTGTAAAACATGCTCCGCAGATGTAGGCGTTTACCAAACATCATCTCCCGTCTACTTTCTGCAATGATATAATCACTTACTATGCTAACAACATCTTACTGAAAAGGTGCCAGTCCCTAAGGGGACGGCAACATCACGATCAAGAACCTGAACGGTTTCCCATCAACAAGCTACCAACAATGAAGAAGCCAGCTGACGAACATGAGGGTCGCTGCGACGGCTGCCGGCCTTCTCTACGAGAAGGACATGGATAGGTGATGTCTACGCACGCTTCTATTCCTGTAGACAGTGTTGGGCCTCCAAGAGCAGAGGTTTGTAGAACAGCAGCAAGTTTTCCTTAAGTGAATCACCCAAGGTTTATCGAACTCAGGGAGGTAGAGGTCAGAGATATCCCTCTCAAGCAACCCTGCAATTACGATACAAGAAGTCTCTTGTGTCCCCAACACACCTAATACACTTGTCAGATGTATAGGTGCACTAGTTCGGCGAAGAGATAGTAAAATACAGGTGGTATAGATGGTGATAATATTGCAGGAAGTAAAGATGCAGTAAAACAGTAAACAAGTGATGTTTGCAGTATTTGAAAACAAGGCCTAGGGATCATAATTTCACTAGTGGACACTCTCAACATTGATCACATAACAAATAAATAACTTCTCCTCACTTGTGCTACATATACTCTCTTGTTTGATAACAAACACCATTCATTGTGTAGGGCTACAAGAGCTCCCTCAAGCCGGAGTTAACAAGCTCCACAACATTCGGAGTTCATATTTAAGTAACCTCTAGAGCATAATAGACCGTTGCAATTTAGACCGAGTACTAACATAGCATACACACCGTCACCAATAAGCTATGAAAGGGGGAATAGATCACATCAATACTATCATAGTAATAGTTAACTCCATAATCTACAAGAGATTACAATCATAACCTACGCCAAGTACTACATGATGCACACACCGTCACCTTTACATCATGAAGGAGGAATAGACTACTTTAATAACATCACTAAAGTGGCACATAGATTAATAGTGATACAAAGCTCATCATATGGATCTCAATCATGCAAAGCAGCTCATGAGATCATTGTATTGAGGTACATGAGAGAGAGATTAACCACATAGCTACCGGTAGAGCCCTTAGCCTCGATGGAGAACTACTCCCTCCTCATCATAGGAGACAACAATGGCGATGAAGATGGCGATGGTGTCGATGGAGATGCCTTCCGGGGGCACTTCCCCGTCCCGGCGACGTGCCGGAACAGAGACTTCTATCCCCCGAACTTGGCTTCGCGATGGCGGCGGCTGCGTAACTTTTCTCGTCCCGTGGCTTATTCTTTTAGGGTTTTCGCGACGGAGGCTTTAAGTAGGCGGAAGGGAAGCCTCGGAGGAGTCCTGGTGGAGCCAGACCATAGGGGGCGCCCCCCTTGGCCGCGCCGCCAGGTGGGGTGGGGCCCCCAGGGCTCCCCTCTGGTCCCTCTCTGGCTCTCTGGAAGCTTCTGCGAAATATAAGACCTTGGGCGTTGATTTCGTCCAATTCCGAGAATATTTCCTTTGTAGGATTTCTGAAACCAAAATCAGCAGAAAACAGGAACTGGCACTTCGGCATCTCGTTAATAGGTTAGTTCCGGAAAATTCATCAAAACGATATGAAGTGTGAACAAAACCTGTAGGTAATATCATAAAACTAGCATGGAACATAAGAAATTATAGATACGTTGGAGACGTATCAAGCATCCCCAAGCTTAGTTCCTACTCGCCCTCGAGTAGGTAAACGATAACAAGGATAATTTCTTAAGTGACATGCTACCAACATAATCTTGATCAATACGATTGTAAAGCATATGAAGTGAATGAAGTGATTCGAAGCAATGGTAAAGACAATGACTAAACAACTGAATCATATGGCAAAGACTTTTCATGAATAGTACTTTCAAGACAAGCATCAATAAGTCTTGCATAAGAGTTAACTCATAAAGCAATAAATTCTTAGTAGAAGGTTTGGAAGCAACACAAAGGATGATTAAGTTTCAGCAATTGCTTTCAACTTGTAACATGTATATCTCATGGATAGTTGTCAACATAAAGCAATATAACAAGTGCAATAAGTAAACATGTAAGAATCAATGCACACAGTTGACACAAGTGTTTGCTTCTAAGATGGAAAGAAGTAGGTAAACTGACTCAACATAAAGTAAAAAAAAAAGCCCTTCGCAGAGGGAAGCATGGATTACTATTTTTGTGCTAGAGCTTTTATTTTGAAAACATAGAAACAATTTTGTCAACGGTAGTAATAATTCATATGTGTTATGCATAAGACATCCTATAAGTTGCAAGCATCATGCATAGAATACCAATAGTGCTTGCACCTTGTCCTAATTAGCTTGGATTAACACGGATTATCATTGCATAACATATGTTTCAACCAAGTGTCACAAAGGGGTACCTCTATGCCGCCTTGATGCGCGTATAATTGACACGTTCGTTGGGAACCCCAAGAGGAAGGTGCGATGCGCACAGCAGTAAGTTTTCCCTCAGTAAGAAACCAAGGTTTAATCGAACCAGTAGGAGTCAAGAAGCACGTTGAAGGTTGATGGTGGCGGAATGTAATGCGGCGCAACACTAGGGATTCCGGCGCCAACGTGGAACCTGCACAACACAACCAAAGTACTTTGCCCCAACGAAACAGTGAGGTTGTCAATCTCACCGGCTTGCTGTAACAAAGGATTAACCGTATTGTGTGGAAGATGATTGTTTACAGAAAACAGTAAAGAACAAGTATTGCAGCAGATTTGTATTTCAGTATAAAAGAATGGACCGGGGTCCACAGTTCACTAGAGGTGTCTCTCCCATAAGATAAAAGCATGTTGGGTGAACAAATTACAGTCGGGCGATTGACAAATAGAGAGGGCATAACAATGCACATACATGACATGATAAATATAGTGAGATTTAATTGGGCATTACGACAAAGTACATAGACCGCTATCCAGCATGCATCTATGCCTAAAAAGTCCACCTTCAGGTTATCATCCGAACCCCTTCCAGTATTAAGTTGCAAAACAACAGACAATTGCATTAAGTATGGTGCGTAATGTAATCAATAACTACATCCTTAGACATAGCATCAATGTTTTATCCCTAGTGGCAACAGCACATCCACAACCTTAGAACTTTCTGTCACTGTCCCAGATTTAATGGAGGCATGAACCCACTATCGAGCATAAATACTCCCTCTTGGAGTTAAGAGCAAAAACTTGGCCAGAGCCTCTACTAATAACGGAGAGCATGCAAGATCATAAACAACACATAGGTAATAACTTGATAATTAACATAACATAGTATTCTCTATCCATCGGATCCCGACAAACACAACATATAGTATTACAGATAGATGATCTTGATCATGTTAGGCAGCTCACAAGATCCAACAATGAAGCACAATGAGGAGAAGACAACCATCTAGCTACTGCTATGGACCCATAGTCCAGGGGTGAACTACTCACTCATCACTCCGGAGGCGACCATGGCGGTGAAGAGTCCTCCGGGAGATGAATCCCCTCTCCGGCAGGGTGCCGGAGGAGATCTCCAGAATCCCCCGAGATGGGATTGGCGGCGGCGGCGTCTCAGTAAGGTTTTCCGTATCGTGGCTCTCGGTACTGGGGGTTTCGCGACGAAGGCTATTTGTAGGCGGAAGGGCAGGTAAAGAGGCGGCACGAGGGGCCCACACCATAGGTCGGCGCGGCCAGGGCCTGGGCCGCGCCGCCCTGGTGTCTGGCCACCTCGTGGCCCCACTTCGACTCTCCTTCGGTCTTCTGGAAGCTTCGTGGCAAAATAGGACCCTGGGCGTTGATTTCGTCCAATTCCGAGAATATTTCTTTACTAGGATTTCTGAAACCAAAAACAGCAGAAAACAGCAACTGGCTCTTCGGCATCTCGTTAATAGGTTAGTGCCGGAAAATGCATAAATACAACATATAATGTGTATAAAACATGTAGATGTCATCAATAATGTAGCATGGAACATAAGAAATTATCGATACGTCGGAGACGTATCAGCATCCCCAAGCTTAGTTCTGCTCGTCCCGAGCAGGTAAACGATAACAAAGATAATTTCTGGAGTGACATGCCATCATAACCTTGATCATACTATTGTAAACATATGTAATGAATGCAGCGATCAAAACAATGGTAATGACATGAGTAAACAACTGAATCATAAAGCAAAGACTTTTCATGAATAGTACTTCAAGACAAGCATCAATAAGTCTTGCATAAGAGTTAACTCATAAAGCAATAAATCAAAGTAAAGGTATTGAAGCAACACAAAGGAAGATTAAGTTTCAGCGGTTGCTTTCAACTTATAACATGTATATCTCATGGATAATTGTCAACATAGAGTAATATAACAAGTGCAATATGCAAGTATGTAGGAATCAATGCACAGTTCACACAAGTGTTTGCTTCTTGAGGTGGAGAGAAATAGGTGAACTGACTCAACATTAAAAGTAAAAGAAAGGTCCTTCAACGAGGAAATCATCGATTGCTATATTTGTGCTAGAGCTTTTATTTTGAAAACATGAAACAATTTTGTCAACGGTAGTAATAAAGCATATGAGTTATGTAAATTATATCTTACAAGTTGCAAGCCTCATGCATAGTATACTAATAGTGCCCGCACCTTGTCCTAATTAGCTTGGACTACCGGATCATCGCAATACACATGTTTTAACCAAGTGTCACAATGGGGTACCTCCATGCCGCCTGTACAAAGGTCTAAGGAGAAAGCTCGCATTTTGGATTTCTCGCTTTTGATTATTCTCAACTTAGACATCCATACCGGGACAACATGGAAAACAGATAATGGACTCCTCTTTAATGCATAAGCACGTGGCAACAATTAGTGTTCTCATATGAGATTGAGGATATATGTCCAAAACTGGAACTTCCACCATGATTCATGGCTTTAGTTAGCGGCCCAATGTTCTTCTCTAACAATATGTATGCTCCAACCATTAAGGTGGTAGATCTCTCTTACTTCAGACAAGACGGACATGCATAGCAACTCACATGACATTCAACAAAGAGTAGTTGATGGCGTCCCCAGAAACATGGTTATCGCACAACAAGCAACTTAATAAGAGATAAAGTGCATAAGTACATATTCAATACCACAATAGTTTTTAAGCTATTTGTCCCATGAGCTATATATTGCAAAGGTGAATGATGGAAATTTTAAAGGTAGCACTCAAGCAATTTACTTTGGAATGGCGGAGAAATACCATGTAGTAGGTAGATATGGTGGACACAAATGGCATAGTGGGTTGCTCAAGGATTTTGGATGCATGAGAAGTATTCCCTCTCGATACAAGGTTTAGGCTAGCAAGGTTATTTGAAACAAACACAAGGATGAACCGGTGCAGCAAAACTCACATAAAAGACATATTGTAAACATTATAAGACTCTACACCGTCTTCCTTGTTGTTCAAAACTCAATACTAGATATTATCTAGACTTTAGAGAGACCAAATATGCAAACCAAATTAGCAAGCTCTAAGTGTTTCTTCATTAATGGGTGCAAAGTATATGATGCAAGAGCTTAAACATGAGCACAACAATTGCCAAGTATCAAATTATTCAAGACATTTTAGAATTACTACATGTAGCATTTCCCAATTCCAACCATATAACAATTTAACGAAGAAGATTCAACCTTCGCCATGAATACTATGAGTAAAGCCTAAGGACATATTTGTCCATATGCAACAGCGGAGCGTGTCTCTCTCTCCCACTCAATGAATGCTAGGATCCATTTATTCAAACAAAAACAAAAACAAAAACAAACCGACGCTCCAAGCAAAGTACATAAGATGTGACGGAATAAAAATATAGTTTCAGGGGAGGAACCTGATAATGTTGTCGATGAAGAAGGGGATGCCTTGGGCATCCCCAAGCTTAGACGCTTGAGTCTTCTTAGAATATGCAGGGGTGAACCACCGGGGCATCCCCAAGCTTAGAGCTTTCACTCTCCTTGATCATATTGCATCATTTCCCTCTCTTGATCCTTGAAAACTTCCTCCACACCAAACTCGAAACAACTCATTAGAGGGTTAGTGGACAATAAAAATTAACATGTTCAGAGGTGACACAATCATTCTTAACACTTCTGGACATTGCATAAAGCTACTGGACATTAATGGATCAAAGAAATTCATCCAACATAGCAAAAGAGGCAATGCGAAATAAAAGGCAGAATCTGTCAAAACAGAACAGTCCGTAAAGATGGATTTTATTGAGGCACCAGACTTGCTCAAATGAAAATGCCCAAATTGAATGAAAGTTGCGTACATATCTGAGGATCACGCACGTAAATTGGCTTAATTTTCTGAGCTACCTACAGGGTGGCAGGTCGAAATTCGTGACAGCAAAGAAATCTGAAACTGCACAGTAATCCAAATCTAGTATGAACTTTACTATCAAAGACTTTACTTGGCACAACAAAACACAAAACTAAGATAAGGAGAGGTTGCTACAGTAGTAAACAACTTCCAAGACTCAAATATAAAACAAAAATACTGTAGTAAAAACATGGGTTGTCTCCCATAAGCGCTTTTCTTTAACGCCTTTCAGCTAGGCGCAGAAAGTGTGTATCAAGTATTATCAAGAGATGAAGCATCTTCAGCAGGGTTTGGAGTTTTCTCAACCATGCATAATATATTAGATACATAAGTTTCAGCGGCTCCCTTTTCATTAGTCTTGGGCTTGCTACTCTCATCAAACAAATTTTCGGGAACAAGCCAAGCATAGTTATTTTCTAACGCTTCATTCATTGCTAGGAGCTTACATGGTATTGGTGCTTTGATCTCCCCACCATCATTAATGTTATTAGTGTACCTTACTCTCTCCATGTCCATCTTTTCAAGAATACTAACAAAATTGGTATAAGAACCAAGCATCTTATATTTAATAAAGACCTTTCTAGCCTCTCTAGCTATACCACCAAATTCTCTAAGAAGGGTTTCTAAAACAAAATCTTTCTTTTCCCCTTCTTCCATATCACCAAGTGTGAGAAACATGTGTTGGATTATAGGATTAAGATTAACAAATTTAGTTTCCAACATGCGAACTAAAGCAGCAGCAGCAATTTCATAAGTAGGAGCAAATTCTACCAAGTGTCTATCTTCAAAATCTTCAACGGTACTAACATGATTGAAAAATTCTTCTATATTATTTCTCCCAACTATAGACCCACGTCCTACCGGTATGTCTTTTGTGGTAAAATTAAAAGGAAACATGATGAATCAAGTAAAGTAAATGCAAGTAAACTAATTTTTTTTGTGTTTTTGATATAGAGTGCAAGACAGTAAATAAAGTAAAGCTAGCAACTAATTTTTTTGTGTGTTTTGATATAATGCAGCAAACAAAGTAGTAAATAAAATAAAGCAAGACAAAAACAAAGTAAAGAGATTGGGAAGTGGAGACTCCCCTTGCAGCGTGTCTTGATCTCCCGACAACGGCGCCGAGAAACAGTCTTGATGCGCGTATAATTGACACGTTCGTTGGGAACCCCAAGAGGAAGGTGCGATGCGCATAGCAGTAAGTTTTCCCTCAGTAAGAAACCAAGGTTTAATCGAACCAGTAGGAGTCAAGAAGCACGTTGAAGGTTGATGGTGGCGGAATGTAATGCGGCGCAACACCAGGGATTCCGGCGCCAACGTGGAACCTGCACAACACAACCAAAGTACTTTGCCCCAACGAAACAGTGAGGTTGTCAATCTCACCGGCTTGCTGTAACAAAGGATTAACCGTATTGTGTGGAAGATGATTGTTTGCAGAAAACAGTAAAGAACAAGTATTGCAGCAGATTTGTATTTCAGTATAAAAGAATGGACCGGGGTCCACAGTTCACTAGAGGTGTCTCTCCCATAAGATAAAAGCATGTTGGGTGAACAAATTACAGTCGGGCAATTGACAAATAGAGAGGACATAACAATGCACATACATGACATGATAAATATAGCGAGATTTAATTGGGCATTACGACAAAGTACATAGACCGCTATCCAGCATGCATCTATGCCTAAAAAGTCCACCTTCAGGTTATCATCCGAACCCCTTCCAGTATTAAGTTGCAAAACAACAGACAATTGCATTAAGTATGGTGCGTAATGTAATCAATAACTACATCCTTAGACATAGCATCAATGTTTTATCCCTAGTGGCAACAAGACATCCACAACCTTAGAACTTTCATCCACCGTCCCAGATTTAATGGAGGCATGAACCCACTATCGAGCATAAATACTCCCTCTTGGAGTTAAGAGCAAAAACTTGGCCAGAGCCTCTATTAATAATGGAGAGCATGCAAGATCATAAACAACACATAGGTAATAACTTGATAATTAACATAACATAGTATTCTCTATCCATCGGATCCCGACAAACACAACATATAGTATTACAGATAGATGATCTTGATCATGTTAGGCAGCTCACAAGATCCAACAATGAAGCACAATGAGGAGAAGACAACCATCTAGCTACTGCTATGGACCCATAGTCCAGGGGTGAACTACTCACTCATCACTCCGGAGGCGACCATGGCGGTGAAGAGTCCTCCGGGAGATGAATCCCCTCTCCGGCAGGGTGCCGGAGGAGATCTCCAGAATCCCCCGAGATGGGATTGGCGGTGGCGGCGTCTCAGTAAGGTTTTCCGTATCGTGGCTCTCGGTACTGGGGGTTTCGCGACGAAGGCTATTTGTAGGCGGAAGGGCAGGTAAAGAGGCGGCACGAGGGGCCCAAACCATAGGTCGGCGCGGCCAGGGCCTGGGCCGCGCCGCCCTGGTGTCTGTTCACCTCGTGGCCCCACTTCGACTCTCCTTCGGTCTTCTGGAAGCTTCGTGGCAAAATAGGACCCTGGGCGTTGATTTCGTCCGATTCCGAGAATATTTCTTTACTAGGATTTCTGAAACCAAAAACAGCAGAAAACAGCAACTGGCTCTTCGGCATCTCGTTAATAGGTTAGTGCCGGAAAATGCATAAATACAACATATAATGTGTATAAAGCATGTAGATATCATCAATAATTTAGCATGGAACATAAGAAATTATCGATACGTCGGAGACGTATCACGCCTGTACAAAGGTCCAAGGAGAAAGTTCGCATTGGATTTCTCGCTTTTGATTATTCTCAACTTAGACATCCATACCGGGACAACATAGACAACAGATAATGGACTCCTCTTTTAATGCTTAAGCATTCAACAACAGGTAATATTCTCATAAGAGATTGAGGATTAGTGTCCAAACTGAAACTTCCACCATGATTCATGGCTTTAGTTAGCGACCCAATGTTATTCTCTAACAATATGCATACTCAAACCATTTGATCATGAAAATCGCCCTTACTTCAGACAAGACGAACATGCATAGCAACTCACATGATATTCAACAAAGGAAGTTGATGGCGTCCCCAGAAACATGGTTACCGTTCAACAAGCAACTTATAAGAAATAAGATACATAAGCTACATATTCAATACCACAATAGTTTTTAAGGTGTAGCACCTTAACTTTTAATAAAGATAAGATACCTGTGTATAGTGCTATTCCCGGGATCACTGATAGCACACACATTACAAAATATAGTAAACATCGCAATAGTATCAAATTATTACAACGTAGATCCTCAGGAGGTAAACAAAGTCTTACAAACTGCATAGTCACTTGGACTAGCCCACATAATAAAGTTCGAGCAAACACAGCGGAAACTATAAACTTCAATGAGCCTCCATTATCTTCATGCGCCACAGGCAGACATGTTGGAATGTAGACTCGAGATCCTAATAGTACTTATCTTCCAAAGAACCTGCACGTTTGAATATGCAGCCCCACGAATGGAGGTCAGTACGATGATGTACTGGCAAATGACACTTATTTGGTGGCAGTTTTAGGCATGACTGTCTACATGATATTTGGCTAGTGGAGTTTAGGAAAATTTGCATAAAGCCAATTTTATCCTACATTTTATTTAAAACAAAACTTTTGTAAAACTTGTAATGTTGTCATAAACAGTACCATGGTTACATCTCCCAGGTACTATTCGACAGTTGCTACTCAATTTTTAACTTATTCAGAAAAGGTGATGAGATTCTTCCGTACATTCCTTGCCTAGAAAGCTCAATTTGTCCATAACCGGGGACACGGCTAAGATCTTAGGTTTAACGACTCTCGAGAGGTTGTGCACTTTCACCACAATTCGCAACCAAGCCTTTTTGCCAAAATTCATCATTTTCCTTAAGGCCAGGATGAGGTCACTACGAAGCTTTTCCTTAGTAGCCCCTCCACCTACTGGATCCGCCCATGCCCAAAATTCCACCCTCTGGCGGTACCCAGGCAAGGTTTCCCACTAAGTACTTAGCTAAGACAGAGCCCATAATGTATTGTGGTTGCACTGGAAGCTATCTAAAACAAGGGCGACATAATAATCTCTTTAATCCTGAGTGGCCATCCACAAGTGCACCCTCAGGCGATGACAACCACAATGTGGCCCTGAGTAGCCACTAAACATTTGCGCACTCTCAGGGATTCATCACTTTAGTCCCTAGGCCGCGTGAGGAATCACTTTAGTCCCTAGGGAGCGTGAGCTTGAGCAGCCGCCCACCAATCAACCAATCCACCCAGGTGATTCATTAAGGTTGTTAATTTTAATTCTCAATACTCACAATCCAAATTGATCAAAACAGCAGTGGCACTTTGTTATTGCTAGGCAAACTAAAATCCTAGCAAGGGTTCATGGTAGCTACACACTACTGGGATTGATAAGCTTAGCATAACTTTCGAAATCAAAATCCTACCATGCATTCTAGTTTCGAAAACACTAATGCATAATAAAAATAAGTAGGATTTGAATGTCACTTGCCTTGACCAAAACAACCGGTACACTCACAGTAACTGCAAGCGTAACCTTTATCTTCTTCACAATCTAAACAATCCAACAAACAAACAAACAAAAATAAACATAGTATTCTAGATGAACAACCATAGACATGTATGCATGCATGATATGCACGATTTAATTTCACTCAAATAGTTGAAGTGAAAATGTTGTAAGAGTGTTTCTCTGATGTTTTGGAGGTTGGTATAAATCTCTGGAAATAAAAGTTTTATTGGGTTTCTCTTAATTATTAAAACTAGTGATTTTCATAGCACATAGACCATTAACAAATTGCTACAGCAAGTTTTATGTTTGGTAAAATCATATATTAACATATATGGATAGGTCACAGTAATACAAATCCATAGAAATTGGATTCACTCAAAAATAATTTATAGATTTTGAATTATCGACAAAATACTGATTTGCACATAATTTGATAAAGGAAGTTTGTGCACGTATCAAAGTTGATCAAATATGGTTCCATGGTGTTCTAAAAGTTCTAAGGATTCCAGAGGCTACAAATTTGTAAATTTTGGCCCACTGGATTAATTTACACAATTTTTATAGTGTCAAAGATTGAATTCCCTGTTTTGAATTATGGTGCACAACTTTGTACCAAACCTATACTTTATTACTGCATATTTGTATTCTACAGATTACAAGCTTTCCAACGATATAAAATTTGCTAAATTTGGATCTACGGTTGATTTTATATGAATTGTACAAGATGGACATCAAATCTGAGATTAAAATTCGAATTTGAACTAGTTTAACCGATTTGACTGGGGGTGCTAACTGTGCAGGCCACGTGGCGTATTCTGATTCGCCGGTACCCCTTCGGTTATGCATCTAATCTGGGGCGCTGGATCTAGATCGTATGGTCTATACAAAAAAAGAAAAAGAGAAGGGGATGGGAGGAGGTGGAGCTCACTGTGGAGCGGCGGCCGACTATGGCGCGGCGGCGGCGCTCGGACGGGGGGGCTGGCGGTGCTCCGGCGAGCTCCCGTGGCGGCGAAGGTGCGGACGGGATGCGCACGGCCAAGGCAGAGACGATGGTGGTGGCGGCGCGCTCGGGTGTGGCCTCGGGCGGCCGGGGCTGGTGGCCGGAGGGCTTGCTCCGGCGAGCAATTTCCGCAGCCTGGCGGCGAGTTGGAGAGGGGGAGGTGGGGGAAAAGAGAGAGGGGGCCGGGGGCTATTTATAGGGCCAAGGATCGGGGCTAGGAGGGGCGCAGTTGATGGCGGGGTTAAAGGCCGGTGATGGCCGTTTTTCGGAAACGGCTGAATCATGGCGTTGATGGCGTTAATGGCGCGGCGGCCAGAGGTTGAAGACGCCCTGATAGCTGGGTCCCACCTGTCAGCGGGTCCCGGCCGTCAGCGGGAGAGAGAAAGGGGAATGGACGCACGGGTTGGGCTGGCGCGGCGCTAGGCTGACTCGGCCCGATTCGGCCGGGTCGTCTCAGTTTGACTTTTTTTTATTTTTCAGAAAATTGATTTGCTCTAACTTTTTACTCATAGCTCCAAATGAGCTCAAACCAGTTTCTAAAATTTTGTAAAATTCAATATTTTATTTCAAGACAAGGAAAAGGTGTATTTGGGACTTGTTTGAAAATAAAATAAAATAAGATTAGTAACTAGGTAATATGGCATACGTGAAAAGAATTAGGGTTTTGGGGCATATTTAGGGTTTGTCAATTCATGTGAGATTTATATATGCAATGATGGTATGAATGCATGCTCTTTTTTAATTTTTGAAAAATTGGGATGTTACAGACTAACCCCCTTAAGATGAAGCACGTCCTCGGGCTTCGGAAAGGCTAGCAAATAGGTGAGGGTGATCTTCTCGAAGATTGTCTTCCCGCTCCCAAGTAGCTTCTTCTTCAGTATGGTGATTCCATTGCACCTTGCAGAACTTGATAGTCTTGGTACGAGTATTCCTTTCGGCTCTCTCCAAGATCTTGATAGGTTTCTCCTCATAAGTCAGGTCACTCTCCAGTTGAACTTCCTCGAGGGGTATAGTGTCCTTCAACAGGGTTTCTGACATCTCAGGGTGACATTTCTTCAGCTGACTGACATGAAACACATTGTGCACTGCTGAAAGAATCTCCGGGAGTTCAATCTCATAGGCCACTTCTCCTTTACGGGACAAGATCTTGAAAGGTCCAATAAATCTGGGAGCTAACTTTCCCTTGATTCCGAATCTCTTGACACCTCAAAGGGGTGACACTCTGAGATAAACTCTATCTCCAATCTCATAGGAAACATCCCCGCGCTTATTATCAGCATAACTCTTCTATCAAGACTGTGCTATCTTCAACCTATCCTTGATCAGTCTAACCTTTTCCTCTGCTTCTTGGATAATATCAGGTCCAAAGAAACTTCTTTCTCCTACCCCACTCCATAGTAGTGGCGTGGTACACTTTCTTCCATACAGAGCTTCAAATGGTGACATTTCAATACTAGCTTGGTAACTGTTGTTGTAAGAAAATTCCGCATAGGGTAGACTATCATCCCAACTCGATCCATAGTCTATAACACAAGCTCTCAACATATCTTCTAAGATCTGATTCACTCTTTCCGTCTGACCATCTGTCTGAGGGTGAAAAGCTGTGCTGAACTCCAGTCTGGTTCCTAAGGACTCGTGTAGTTGCTTCCAGAAATGTGAAGTAAATTGAGTACCTCTATCAGAAACAATACTCTTAGGAACACCATGGAGGCATATAATTCTCTTCATATAGATATCTGCTAACTTAGCACTGGTGTAAGTGGTCTTCACAGGTATAAAGTGAGCTACCTTGGTCAGACGATCCACTATAACCCAAATAGAATCATACCCTGATTTTGTTTGAGGTAATCCAGTAATAAAATCCATACCAATTTGATCCCATTTCCAGTCTGGAATCTTCAATGGTTGTAACAATCCTGCTGGTTTATGGTGCTCGGCTTTTACTCTGCTGCACACATCACACTTGGCTATATACTCTGCGATGTCCCTCTTCATGTTATTCCACCAGAATCTCTCCTTCAAATCCATGTACATCTTGGTATTACCAGGATGAATGGAATATGGAGTCTCATGGGCTTCCTGGAATATCAGCTTCCTAAGTTCAGGGTCATTGGCAACCCAAATTCGTTTTCCGAACCAAACAGTACCCTGGTCATCTTGACTAAAACCTTTTGCTTTATCCTCTTTCAAGTTTTCCTTTATCTTCTCTATATCTTCGTCTCCCTTCCGGGTTTCTTTTATCCTATCCAACAGTGTAGGTTGTACTATTAAGGACGCAACAAAACCTTCCGGTACCACTTCCAAACTGAGGTCTTTCAATCCTCTGCACAGCTCTTCAGGCAAATCTTCTGTCGACAGACAATTTACATAAGACTTACGACTTAAGGCATCCGCCACTACGTTTGCTTTACCAGGATGGTATTGCAAACTCAGATCGTAGTCTTTGATAAGTTCCAACCATCTCCTTTGTCTCATGTTCAATTCCTTCTGGGTGAAGATGTACTTCAAACTCTTGTGGTCGGTGAATACTTCACATCGTTTTCCCATCAAATAGTGCCTCCAGGTCTTCAGTGCATGGACCACCGAGGCCAACTCTACCTTGCCTTCCTGCATCAACACGCTTCCAAGTCCTTGACGAGAAGCATCACAGTAGACTTGAAATTCCTTTTCTAGATCAGGTAAACACAGAATTGGTGCAGACACAAGCCTCTTCTTTAATTCCTGAAAACTAGCTTCACATGCTTCCGTCCAAGCAAACTTCTTCTCTTTCTTCAGCAACTCAGTCATTGGTTTTGCAATCTTGGAGAAATTCTCAATGAATCTCCTATAGTATCCTGCCAATCCCAGGAAACTACGAATTTCTCCGACATTCTTGGGCGGTTCCCATTCTGTCACCGCAGCTACTTTGGCTGGATCGACAGCTATCCCTTCCTTGGATATGATGTGTCCAAGAAATCCCACTTCACTGAGCCAGAACTCACATTTACTAAACTTGGCATATAGCTGGCGTTCTCGGAGTTTCTCCAGGATCAGACGAAGATGTTTCTCATGTTCTTCCTTGCTCTTGGAATAGATAAGTATGTCATCAATGAAGACTACGACAAACTTGTCAACGAATTCCATGAACACTTTGTTCATCATATTCATGAAGTATGAGGGAGCATTGGTTAAGCCGAAAGGCATCACCGTATACTCATATGAACCATATCTAGTGACAAAGGCTGTCTTAGGGATATCATGCTCTCTAATCTTGAGTTGAAAATATCCAGACCGAAGGTCGATCTTGGAAAACACACTAGCTCCAACCAACTGATCGAACAGATCATTGATTCTGGGTAATGGGTACTTGTTCTTGATGGTTACTTCATTCAGCGAACGATAATCCATAACCAATCGTTGGCTCTTGTCCTTCTTCTCAACAAACAGCACTGGCGCTCCCCACGGGGACGAACTCTCCCTAATGAAACCTTTTCCTAGCTGTTCCTTCAACTGTTTCTTAAGCTCCTTCAACTCATCTGTAGACATGGGGTAAGGTCTCTTTGCTATAGGGCCTGTGCCCGGAAGAAGTTCTATAAGGAATTCCACATCTTTGTCGGGGGGCATTCCTGGTAGCTCCTTAGGAAAAACATCAGGGTATTCCTTGACTATGTGTACCTGATCTAGGCTAACCCCCTTAAGATTGTTTTGCCTTATTTCTCCAAAGTCCAATCTGGACTTGAACCTAATTCTTTTTCCTTCGGGGGTGGTCAGAGTGATTGACCTAATCACACAGTCTATGACTCCTCTATAGGTTGCCATCCAGTCCATTCCCAAAATAACATCCAAACCTTGTGATTCTAGGATTACTAAGTGTGTGAGGAACTTATAGGGGCCAATTTCTAAAGTCAAATCTCGGCATCCCGTATTGACTATCATTTCACCACCAGGGGAACTTACTTTAATTGTCTTTCCTATTGATTCTGAGGTTATTCCATTTTTATTCACAAAAGCTCTTGATATGAATGAATGCGATGCACCAGTATCGAATAAAACTAATGTTTTAAATGAGTTGAGTGGAAACATACCCATCACAGCGTCAGGTTCATTCATCACTTCCTCCACATTGAGGTGGTTCGCCTGTCCCTTCTGGAAGGTATTGGGTTTGGTGGCTTCAACCGGCTTATTCTCCGGACAGTTATTGGAAAAGTGTCCAGTCTTCTTACACTTGTAGCATGTGATAGTGGACAAGTCTCTCCTGTCTTCTGATTTGTGACGGTGCTGGCCATTGTTTCCATTGTGATTACCATGAGAATGGTTTCCCCAGAATCCTCCATTGAACTTATGTACATTGTGATTGTTGCCATTCCCCTTACTGAAATGACCATTATGCTTGTGTGAACTGTGACTTCCACTTCCCTCAGAAGAATGGTGCCTCTTGTGGAATGGCTCACTGTGGTTCTTGCTATTGCTGAACTTCCTCTTGCGGTTCTCCTCCTTCTTGATATTATTGTCCAGAGTGATAGCCTGATCAAGTAGGGACTGGTAATTGGGCGCATAAGCCACAGACAATGGAATCTTCAGTTCACCTTTAAGCCCATTGAGGAACTTCTCCTTCCTCTTAGCATCAGTGTCAATGTCCTCTGGGGCATACCTCGCCAAGGCACAGAAGTCGTCCATGTACTCCTTCAGAGTCCTTCCTCCTTGCCTCAAACTGCGGAATTCATCCTTCTTCAGATTCATAATGCCCGAGGAGATATGGGCAGTACGAAAACCTTCCTTGAATGTATCCCAGTCTAAGTTCTCAATAGGGTGGGTAATTTGATAGGTCTCCCACCACCTAGCAGCAGGTCCTTCCAACAGATGCGCCGTGAACCTTATCTTCTCAGCTTATGTGCACTCGCAGGTGACTAGGTCCTTGCTGACAGAACGAAGCCAATCATCTGCTACTATGGGCTCCGTGGCACTTGAGAACTTTGCTGGCCTGAGTCTCAAGAATCTGGCGAGTCTGTCCACTGCGGGTGGGGGTGGTGGTGGTGGAGGTGGAGGTGGTGGAAGTGGCGGTGGTGGATTGTTGTTGTTGTTCTGGGTATAGTTTGAATGAACTGAGTCATCATCTGCATGAGCTGGGCTTGGGCTGTCATCATCTATTGTAATGCCTCCTGAGTAGGATCACGTCTCGGTGGCATCTGTGATAGTTTTAGCATAGGTGAGAACAAGATAGATAGATCTAGGAAGTAAAATTTCCTACCCATGCACAAACAATTCACACAACCAAACAAAAACATTTAAGACCAAAATCTCAACTTTATTTAAACTAAACGTGGTTTGAAAATACGACTAGGGTAGTTGGTACTGCCATACATCAGGTAGCAGGGCAATACAAAAGAGCGTAATAGATTACATAGGATTTAAGGGGTCATCTAACGCCTCTTTACTACACCTTAACAAGCTAAAGAATATGGCTACTGGCTCGTCTTCCTCTTCTTCCTTGATGGTTTTCATGAGTTAGGTCATCTAAGGTAAGAGGAAAAACATTTTGAAAATGGAATAGATAAGAGTACTAGAAGTTCACAAAGCACTTTTTTTTGAAATAGGATTTGACAAAATTTTCATCCTAGGGTCTTCCTATTTCTAATCCAAACCTAGGGTCTCGATCCTACAGGCAACACTATGCTCTGATACCATTTTGTAGCACCTTAACTTTTAATAAAGATAAGATACCTGTGTATAGTGCTATTCCCGGGATCACTGATAGCACACACATTACAAAATATAGTAAACATCGCAATAGTATCAAATTATTACAACGTAGATCCTCAGGAGGTAAACAAAGTCTTACAAACTGCATAGTCACTTGGACTAGCCCACATAATAAAGTTCGAGCAAACACAGCGGAAACTATAAACTTCAACGAGTCTACATTCCAACATGTCTGCCTGTGGCGCATGAAGATAATGGAGGCTCATTGAAGTTTATAGTTTCCGTTGTGTTTGCTCGAACTTTATTATGTGGGCTAGTCCAAGTGACTATGCAGTTTGTAAGACTTTGTTTACCTCCTGAGGATCTACGTTGTAATAATTTGATACTATTGCGATGTTTACTATACTTTGTAATGTGTGTGCTATCAGTGATCCCGGGAATAGCACTATACACAGGTATCTTATCTTTATTAAAAGTTAAGGTGCTACATAAGGCTATTTTCCCATGAGCTATATATTGCAAAGACAAGGAATGACATTTTAAAGGTAGCACTCAAGTAATGTACTTTGAAATGGCAGAGAAATACCATGTAGTAGGTAGGTATAGTGGACACAAATGGCATAGTTTTTGGCTCAAGGATTTGGATGCACGAGAAGTAATCCCTCTCAATACAAGGCTTAGGCTAGCAAGGTTGTTTGAAGCAAACTCAAGTATAAACCGGTACAGCAAAACTTACATAAGAACATATTGCAAGCATTGTAAGACTCTACACTATCTTCCTTGTTGTTCAAACACCTTAACCAGAAAATATCTAGACTCAGAGAGACCAATCATGCAAACCAAATTTCAACAAGCTCTACGATAGTTCTTCATTAATAGGTGCAAAGTACATGATGCAAGAGCTTAAACATGATCTATTTGAGCACAACAATTGCCAAGTATCAAATTATTCAAGACCATATGAAGCATTTTCTGTTTCCAACCAAATAGCAATTAACGAAGCGGTTTTCAACTCCGCCATGAACATTAAAAGTAAAAGCGAAGAACACTAGTGTTCATATGAAAAAGCGGAGCGTGTCTCTCTCCCACACAAGCATGAATTTATTCAGAGAATGAAAATAACAAAACGAAAATAAAAGCAAACAGACGCTCCAAGTAAAGCACATAAGATGTGACAGAATAAAAATATAGTTTCACTAGAGGTGACTTGATAAGTTGTCGATGAAGAAGGGGATGCCTTGGGCATCCCCAAGCTTAGATGCTTGGGTCTTCTTGAAATATGCAGGGATGAACCACGGGGGCATCCCCAAGCTTAGACTTTTCACTCTTCTTGATCATAGTATATCATCCTCCTCTCTTGACCCTTGAAAACTTCCTACACACCAAACTCGAAACAAACTCATTAGAGGGTTAGAGCGTAATCAAAAATTCACATGTTAAGAGGTAACACAATCATTTTTAACACTTCTGGACATTGCCCAAAGCTACTGGAAGTTAATGGAACAAAGAAATCCAATCAACATAGCAAAAGAGGCAATGCGAAATAAAAGGCAGAATCTATCAAAACAGAACAGTCCGTAAAGACGAATTTGTCTGGGGCACTTAACTTGCTCAGATGAAAAATCTCAAATTAAATGAAAGTTGCGTACATATCTGAGGATCACGCACGTAAATTGGCAGATTTTTCTAAGTTACCTACAGACGGGGCTGCTCGATTTCGTGACAGTAGGAAATCTGTTTATGCGCAGTAATCCAAATCTAGTATCAACCTTACTATCAAAGACTTTACTTGGCACAACAATTCAATAAAATAAAGATAAGGAGAGGTTGCTACAGTAGTATCAACTTCCAAGACACAACAAAATAGTAGCAAAATGAAACATGGGTTATCTCCCAAGAAGTGCTTTCTTTACAGCCATTAAGATGGGCTCAATAATTTTAATGATGTTCTCGCAAGAAATAAGAGTTGAAGTAAAAGAGAGCATCAAGAAGCAAATTCAAAACACATTTAAGCCTAACCAACTTCCTATGAAAAGGAATCTTGTAAATAAACAAGTCATGTAAGCATAATGCGACAAGCATAGAAAGGCAACACAAGCGCAACTTCAAGATTCTCAACACAAAGAGGGGAAACTTAATATTATTAAGATGCATATAACCATGTTTTCCTCTCTCATAATAACTTTCAGAAGCATCATGAACAAACTCAACAATATAACTATCACATGAAACATTCTTATCATGAGCTTGATGACCCACAAGTATAGGGGATCGCAACAGTCTTCGCGGGAAGTAAAACCCAATTTATTGATTCGACACAAGGGGAGACAAAGAATACTTGAAAGCCTTAACAGCGGAGTTGTCAATTCAGCTGCACCTGGAAACAGACTTGCTCGCAAGAGTTTATCAGTAGTAACAGTTTTATAGCAGTAGCAGTATTGAAATATCAGCAGCAGAGTAACAACGACAGCAGTAGTGATTATAGTAAACAACAGGATTAAAATACTGTAGGCACGGGGATGGATGAACGGGTGTTGCATGGATGAGAGAAACTCATGTAACAATCAAGATAGGGCATTTGCAGATAATAATAAAATGGTATCCAAGTACTGATCAATCAATAGGCATGTGTTCCATATTTAGTCGTACGTGCTCGCAATGAGAAACTTGCACAACATCTTTTGTCCTACCAGCCGGTGGCAGCCGGGCCTCTAGGGAATCTACCGGAAATTAAGGTACTCCTTTTAATAGAGCACCGGAGCAAAGCATTAACACTCCGTGAACACATGTGATCCTCATATCACCGCCTTCCCCTCCGGTTGTCCCAATTTCTGTCACTTTGGGGCCTCGGGTTCCGGACGGCAACATGTGTATACAACTTGCAGGTAAGATCATAAAACAATGAATATCATCATGTAACAATAACATGTTCAGATCTGAGATCATGGCACTCGGGCCCTAGTGACAAGCATTAAGCATAACAAGTTGCAACAATATCATAAAAGTACCAATTACGGATACTAGGCACTATGCCCTAACAATCTTATGCTATTACATGACCAATCTCATCCAATCCCTACCATCCCCTTCAGCCTACAGCGGGGGAATTACTCACACATGGATGGGGAAAACATGGCTGGTCGATGGAGAGGCATCGGTGGTGATGATGGCGATGATCTCCTCCAATTCCCCGTCCCGGCGATGTGCCAGAACGGAGTTTCTAG